>NW_026512806.1:34990-69956 GCF_027579735.1 Bombina bombina
TGGCGCGAAAAACGTAAAAAATGACGCAACTTCCGGCGACACGTATGACGCCGGAAATAGAAAAAAAAATTTCGCGCCAAGAAAGTCCGCGCCAAGAATGACGCAATAAAATGTAGCATTTTCAGCCCCCGCGAGCCTAACAGCCCACAGGGAAAAGTCAAATTTTAAGGTAAGATAAAAATGATATATTCAAATGCATTATCCCAAATATGAAACTGACTGTCTGAAATAAGGAAATGTTGAACATCCTGAGTCAAGGCAAATAAATGTTTGAATACATATATTTAGAACTTTATAAAAAAGTGCCCAACCATAGCTTTAGAGTGTCACAGAAAATAAGATTTACCCCAGGACACTCATCTACATGTTGTAGAAAGCCAAACCAGTACTGAAACGAGAATCAGCAGAGGTAATGGTATATATAAGAGTATATCGTCGATCTGAAAAGGGAGGTAAGAGATGAATCTCTACGACCGATAACAGAGAACCCATGAAATAGACCCCGTAGAAGGAGATCATTGAATTCAAACAGGCAATACTCTCCTCACATCCCTCTGACATTCACTGCACGCTGAGAGGAAAACCGGGCTCCAACCTGCTGCGGAGCACATATCAACGTAGAATCTAGCACAAACTTACTTCACCACCTCCATAGGAGGCAAAGTTTGTAAAACTGATTTGTGGGTGTGGTGAGGGGTGTATTTATAGGCATTTTGAGGTTTGGGAAACTTTGCCCCTCCTGGTAGGAATGTATATCCCATACGTCACTAGCTCATGGACTCTTGCTAATTACATGAAAGAAAGTTTGATATCAATGGAATGAAGGGGTTCAAACGGAACTCCTTGAAGAACCAAGTTTAAGCTCCATGGAGGAGCAACAGGTTTAAACACAGGCTTAATTCTAACCAAAGCCTGACAAAATGCCTGGACGTCTGGAACCTCTGCCAGACGCTTGTGCAAAAGGATAGACAGAGCAGAAATCTGTCCCTTTAAAGAACTAGCTGATAATCCTTTATCCAAACCCTCTTGGAGAAAGGACAATATCCTAGGAATCCTAACCTTACTCCATGAGTAATTCTTTGATTCACACCAATGAAGATATTTGCGCCATATCTTATGGTAGATTTTCCTGGTTACAGGCTTTCGTGCCTGTATTAAGGTATCAATGACTGACTCGGAGAAGCCACGCTTTGATAAAATCAAGCGTTCAATCTCCAGGCAGTCAGTCTCAGAAAAATTAGATTTGGATGATTGAAAGGACCTTGTAGTAGAAGGTCTTGTCTCAGAGGCAGAGGCCAAGGTGGAAAGGATGACATGTCCACCAGGTCTGCATACCAGGTCCTGCGTGCCCACGCAGGCGCGATCAAGATCACCAATGCTCTCTCCTGTTTGATTTTGGCAATCAGTCGAGGGAGCAGAGGAAACGGTGGAAACACATAAGCCAGGTTGAAGAACCACGGTGCTGCTAGAGCATCTATCAGCGTCGCTTCTGGGTCCCTGGACCTGGATTCTTAACAAGGAAGCTTGGCGTTCTGGCGAGACGCCATGAGATCCAATTCTGGTGTGCCCCAACGATGAACCAATTGAGCAAACACCTCCGGATGGAGTTCCCACTCCCCGGATGAAAAGTCTGACGACTTAGAAAATCCGCCTCCCAGTTCTCTACACCTGGGATATGGATCGCTGATAAATGGCAAGAGTGAGTCTCTGCCCAGCGAATTATCTTGGAGACTTCTAACATCGCTAGGGAGCTCCTGGTCCCCCCTTGATGGTTGATGTAAGCCACAGTCGTGATATTGTCCGACTGAAATCTGATGAACCTCAGGGTTGCTAACTGAGGCCAAGCTAGAAGAGCATTGAATTAACAGAATAATTATTTGGAGGAGTTTCTCCTCCTGGGTCCACGATCCCTGAGCCTTCAGGGAATTCCAGACTGCACCCCAACCTAGAAGGCTGGCATCTGTTGTTACAATTGTCCAATCTGGCCTGCGAAAGGTCATACCTTTGGACAGATGGACCCGAGATAGCCACCAGAGAAGAGAATCTCTGGTCTCTTGATCTAGATTTAGCAGAGGGGACAAATCTGTGTAATCCCCATTCCACTGACTAAGCATGCATAATTGCAGCGGTCTGAGATGTAGGCGCAAATGGCACTATGTCCATCGCCGCTACCATTAAGCCGATCACTTCCATGCACTGAGCCACCGAAGGGCGCGGAATGTAGTGAAGAACACGGCAGGAATTTAGAAGCTTTGATAACCTGGACTCCGTCAGGTAAATTTTCATTTCTACAGAATCTATCAGAGTTCCTAGGAAGGAAACCCTTGTGAGGGGTGATAGAGAACTCTTTCCCTCGTTCACTTTCCACCCATGCGACCTCAGAAATGCCAACACTATGTCCGTATGAGATTTGGCAATTTGGAAGTTTGACGCCTGTATCAGGATGTCGTCTAGATAAGGGGCAACTGCTATGCCCCGTGGTCTTAGGACCGCCAGAAGAGACCCCAGAACCTTTGTAAAAATTCTTGGGGCTGTAGCTAACCCGAAGGGAAGAGCCACAAACTGGTAATGCCTGTCTAGAAAGGCAAACCTTAGGAACCGATGATGATCTTTGTAAATCGGTATGTGAAGGTAAGCATCCTTCAAATCCACTGTGGTCATGTACTGACCCTCCTGGATCATAGGTAGGATTGTCCGAATAGTTTCCATTTTGAACGATGGAACTCTGAGGAATTTGTTTAAGATCTTTAGATCCAAAATTGGTCTGAAGGGTCCCTCTTTTTTGGGAACCACAAACAGATTTGAATAAAATCCCTGTCCTTGTTCCATCTGTGGAACTGGATGGATCACTCCCATTATTAGGAGGTCTTGCACACAGCGTAAGAATGCCTCTTTCTTTATCTGGTTTACAAATAATCTCGAAAGGTGAAATCTCCCTTGTGGGGGGGAAGCTTTGAAGTCCAGAAGATATCCCTGAGATATGATCTCCAACGCCCAGGGATCCTGAACATCTCTTGCCCACGCCTGGGCGAAGAGAGAAAGTCTGCCCCCTACTAGATCCGTTGCCGTTAGGGGGCCGTTCCTTCATGCTGTCTTAGAGGCAGCAGCAGGCTTTCTGGCCTGCTTGCCTTTGCTCCAGGCCTGGTTAGATTTCCAGGCCGGCTTAGATTGCGCAAAAGTTCCCTCTTGTTTTGTAGCAGAGAAAGTTGATGCTGCACCTGCTTTGTAGTTTCGAAAGGCACGAAAATAAGACTATTTGGCCCTGTCCTGAGGAAGGGTATGACCCTTACCTCCAGTAATGTCAGCAATAATTTCCCTCAAACCAGGCCCGAATAGGGTCTGCCCCTTGAAGGGAATGTTAAGTAATTTAGACTTTGAAGTCACGTCAGCTGACCAAGATTTAAGCCATAGCGCCCTACGCGCCTGGATGGCGAATCCAGAATTCCTAGCCGTTAGTTTAGTCAAATGAACAATGGCATCAGAAACAAAAGAATTAGCTAGCTTAAGTGTTCTAAGCTTGTCAAGTATTTCAGTCAATGGAGTAGCTGTCTGAAAGGCCTCTTCCAGAGACTCAAACCAGAACGCTGCAGCAGCAGTGACAGGAGCAATGCATGCAAGGGGCTGCAGGATAAAACCTTGATGAATAAACATTTTCTTAAGGTAACCTTCTAATCTTTTATCCATTGGATCTGAAAAAGCACAACTGTCCTCGACAGGGATAGTGGTACGCTTTGCTAAAGTAGAAACTGCTCCCTCCACCTTAGGGACCGTCTGCCATAAGTCCCGTGTGGTGGCGTCTATTGGAAAAATAGGAGGGGGGGGGGGGAAAACGGCACACCGGGTCTGTCCCACTCCTTAGTAATAATTTCTGTAAACCTTTTAGGTATTGGAAAAAACGTCAGTACACACCAGCACCGCGTAGTATTTATCCAGTCTACACAATTTCTCTGGCACTGCAATTGTGTCAGTCATTCAGAGCAGCTAAAACCTCTCCAAGCAACACCCGGAGGTTCTCAAGCTTAAATTTAAAAGTAGACATATCTGAATCAGGTTTCCCTGAGTCAGAGACGTCACCCACAGACTGAAGCTCTTCCTCAGCTTCTGCATATTGTGACGCAGTATCAGACATGGGCCTTAAAACATCTGCATGCTCTGTATTACGTCTAACCCCAGAGCTATCGCGCTTTCCTCTGAATTCAGGCAGTCTGGCTAATACCGCTGACAGGGTATTATCCATGATTGCCACCATGTCCTGCAAAGTAATCGCTATGGGCGTCTTTGATGTACTTGGCGCCATTTTAGCGTGAGTCCCTTGAGCGGGAGTCAAAGGGTCCGACACGTGGGGAGAGTTAGTCGGCATAACTTCCCCCTCGTTAGAATCCTCTGGTGATAATTCTTTTAAAGATAACAGCTGATCTTTATTGTTTAAAGTGAAATCAATACATTCTCCTATGGGGTTCCACCATGGCTTTTAAACATAATGAACAAGGAGTTTCCTCTATGTCAGACATGTTTATACAGACTAGCAATGAGACTAGCAAGCTTGGAAAACACTTTAAATCAAGTTAACAAGCAATATAAAAAAACGTTACTGTGCCTTTAAGAGAAACAAATTTTGCCAAAATTTGAAATAACAGTGAAAAAAGGCAGTTAAACTAACAAAATGTTTACAGTGTATGTAACAAGTTAGCAGAGCATTGCACCCTCAGGAAACTGTTTCTAGGCAAAAATAAAGCCAGCCATGTGGAAAAAACTAGGCCCCAATAAGTTTTATCACCAAAGCATATATAAAAACGATTAAACATGCCAGCAAACGTTTTATATTGCACATTAATCAGAGTATATACCTCTGATAGAAAGCCTGATACTAGTCGCTATTAAATCACTGTATTTAGGCTTTAACTTACATTAATCCGGTATCAGCAGCATTTTCTAGCAAATTCCATCCCTAGAAAAACTTAACTGCACATACCTTATTGCAGGATACCCTGCACGCCATTCTCCCTCTGAAGTTACCTCACTCCTCAGACATATGTGAGAATAGCAGTGGATCTTAGTTACTTCTGCTAAGATCATAGAAAAACGCAGGCAGATTCTTCTTCTAAATGCTGCCTGAGATAAAATAGCACAACTCCGGTACCATTTAAAAACAATAAACTTTTGATTGAAGAAAAAACTAACTATATTTTACCACTTTCCTCTTACTACCTCCAGCTATGTTGAGAGCTTGCAAGAGAATGACTGGATATGGCAGTTAGGGGAGGAGCTATATAGACAGCTCTGCTGTGGGTGATCCTCTTGCAACTTCCTGTTGGGAAGGAGAATATCCCACAAGTAATGGATGATCCGTGGACTGGATACACCTAACAAGAGAAATATGTCTTTAGGCCTACTGGCAAATTGATATAGTAATTGTAGTGTTACTGTAAAAAAACGATAGGAATTCTTAAATCTCAATTGCGAAGTTAGTCATATAACACACTATTAGTGTGGTACATATTGGGTTTTATAGATGTTGATTGAGGTACCTGTGTTATACTTGTGACCAATGCACCTCACATGTACACATTAGTTTAACAATACTTTTTAATGTTCATATATTATGGTATCAAAGAGAATAACTTGCGCGGGAGTGTGTTTAGTGTTCCGATTACTAGTGATATTTCGTGGCACTTTAATTTATAAACAGGATATACAGATGTATAGTTTGGGACAGATGTACTAAAATATATTAGCAGAGCTGAATGTATTCTCTCTAATATACAATTCAATATAAACGTATGCACAGGTCCACCGGTTATAAAATTGCACCTCCACAGAGGTGGAAATGATTATATTATTTGTTGCTACCAGTCATAACATGCTCAACACAATCTACCAACATATGCTTGAGTGCCGTTGTTGACTAAATCAGCTGCATCTAAGTGGCTAATATTAATTGTGCCCGAATATACTTAGCTACTGAATGTGAACCCAAGTGCCGGTGAGCCTAGTTTGCTAGTGAGTTGTGGCCCAAATTGTATTAGAATTACGATGATAGAAGCCCTTAAAGAGTTAGATCGTATATAGCGGTTTTACCATATGTTCTATAGTTCTAACACATAACGTGGACGAAGTTGGCAAATGTAGATAAAGATTCCACCAGACTTGATATATTACAAAACATTGACTACAGTCTATATGGTACTGTGTCTACTAATGGAGGATAGGTATCACTTGTAATAAATATAATAACAAATAATAGGAGCAGAGCAACTGTCACAGAATTGAGCACTAAGGTAACACTAATAGTCAACCATGACAACACTATGTTATATTAACACTTATAGATACACTGTTGCCATCTGTGCAGTTTAGCCATAAATAATATCAACTTGCACCATCCGCCAATAAAACTGATATTATAGCAATCTTGCTTAATAGTATAATTCAATACACAGTCTCTCTTGGCAGGTAACAACTTCAGGAAACAAAATTATTCTCTGATACTCGGCTGTTAACACTCATGTATTAGAAGTAAAAAAGTAACATGCAGTGTTAAATGTATAGTCTTTCTGCTGAGGTGTGTGGAGTGGTGTGTACCTGTAGTTTTGTCGTTTGAATAAAATACCTTGCAACGATTTAATAGCTCTGTCTGCAGACTGCTTATTTTTCTCATCTGATGGAGTGTACTATGTTATATTAAGCAAGAGCATTGTGTGATCACTAAATAACTGGTATTGGAATGTAAACACTGCAAGTTAAAATTAAACTAATGGGAGAGAGACGGCTAAGTCTCAGCTCCCCCTAACATGTTTCGCAAAAAACTGCTTTTTCAAAGGAAAAATGAAAGTGCGCATGCGGCGATGAGTAAAGGGGCGGATGACGATGGTTGACGTCCTAAACATCAGCTGGATATTAAAAACATGTGATGTAAAGGAGAAAAAAAAAACTTTTTTTTTTTTTAAGGGTTGAATTTGGGGATGGATATAAATCAGATAATAAAGGTAACATATTAATTTATAACAATTTATATAAAATATGATGAATGAAAGTCATATTATTTTTAAACATTGAATGATATTCTAGATAGATAGGCAACTTCACCTTTGCTTTAAGGTAAATACCTAGATCACGTTCCCAGACTGGGCCTGGAACTATCATTCCCAGAGAGGAAGGTCCTGAACCCAGTTCAAGGAATGCCTCTCATCATACCTGGATTGCAGATACTCTAGAAGGTGAATCTGCCCCTGGGAGGAAATCTTAGATTGGACTAAGTTTGGTTGGATTCCAAAAGACATGACTAACCCTGCAGAAAGAGGAAAAGGAACTTTGCTTAAGTCTTACTCTCTTGACGTGTGGTAGAAAAACCTTTTTTCACCCGAAAAGTCAGAGGATAATTCTGCCAGACTCCTTGAAAAGAAATGCCAGAAGTGAACCTGCAACTGCAGAACAAGAAAGCCTAAGCTGTACCACTAAGCCACAGGTAGGCTTCTCAGCTGAGCAGGATTTCAGCCACAATGCCCGGCAGGCTAGCACAGCAAGTCTAATAAGACAAGGCATTGTTTTAAATTAACCCGCCAGCTTCTTATCCATGGAGCAGCTGCCCTCCATAGGGATCAAAGTTCTCTGAGCCATAGAAGAAATGCTCCCTTCTACTTAGGGCACCGTGCATATTAATGGAGTCAGCGACAGGAAAATCCTTTAAATGACGGGAGACAGGGAGAAAGGTATCCCTAATGCCCATGAAAATATCCAAGGCACGTCTAGAAACACTTTCTCATAGAAAGGATCATCATAGAAATGAGAAAGTTCACAAAACTTTCAAAGGTTGACAACGACAGGGGTATTAATGTCGTCCAAGTAGCCAAAAACCTCCTTTAACAGTACACAAGGTGTTCAAACATACTTCTGAAGGAGACCACTTCAGCATCAGATGAAGGAATTATACTGTCTGAATCTGAGAAATGACCCTCAGAAGCTACTAGCGAATGCTCATTAGCCATATGAGGCATAGTAAACTATGTAGCAGAAAGTGGAGCAAAAACCTTACTATCTGAATCTTTAAATGTCTTCTTGCGTCTTCCCTGTAGGAAAGGAAGGGCAGATAAAGCCGTAGATATCGCAGAGAATACCTGAACTGCAAAATCTGCAGGCAAAAACACTCCTCTAAGAGATTGAGAGGAAACATAATTTATGTAAGAATTTACCTAATAAATTAATTTCTTTCAAATTGGCAAGAGTCCATGAGCTAGTGACGTATGGGATATACAATCCTACCAGGAGGGGGAAAGTTTCCCAAACCTCAAAATGCCTATAAATACACCCCTCACCACACCCACAAATCAGTTTAACGAATAGCCAAGAAGTGGGGTGATAAAGAAAGGAGTAAAAAGCATCAACCAAGAAATTTGGAAATAATTGTGATTTATACAAAGAATCATAACCACCGCAAAAAAAGGGTGGGCCTCATAGACTCTTGCCAATATGAAAGAAATGAATTTATCAGGTAAATTCTTACATAAATGATGTTTTCTTTCATGTAATTGGCAAGAGTCCATGAGCTAGTGACGTATGGGATAGCAATACCCAAGATGTGGAACTCCACGCAAGAGTCACTAGAGAGGGAGGGATAAAAAATAAAAACAGCCATCTAAGTTAATTCTCATTAAATGAAAAGGAAAAAACTTAAAACATAAGCAGAAGAATCAAACTGAATCAGCTGCCTGAAAAACTTTTCTACCAAAAAACTGCTTCTGAAGAAGCAGATACATCAAAACGGTAGAATCTAGTAAATGTATGCAAAGAAGAACAGGTTACTGCTTTGCAAATCCGAACAACTGAAGCTTCATTCTTAAAAGCCCACGAAGTGGAGACTAATCAAGTAGAATGAGCTGTAATTCTCTGAGGCAGGGCTTGACCCGACCCCAAATAAGCTGAATAAATCAAAAGCTTAACCACGAAGCCAAGGAAAAAGCAGAAGCCTTCTGATATTTCCTAGAACCAGAAAAGATAACAAATAGACTAGAAGTCTTCCTGAAATCTTTAGTAACTTCAACATAATATTTCAAAACTCTTACCATATCCAAAGAATGCAAGGATTTCTCCAAAGAATTCTTAGAATTACGACACAAGGAAGGGACAACAATTTCTCTAAAAATGTTGTTAGAATTCACAACCTTAGGTAAGAATTTAAATGAAGTCCGCAAAACCGCCTTATCCTGATGAAAAAAATCAGAAAAGGAGATTCACAAGAAAGAGCAGATAAATCAGAAACTCTTCTAGCAGAAGAGATGGCCAAAAGGAACAACACTTTCCAAGAAAGTATTTTAATGTCCAAAGAGAGCATAGGCTCAAACGGAGGAGGCTGTAAAGCCTTCAAAACCAAAATAAGACTCAGAGGAGAAGAGATTGAATTAATGACAGACTTGATACAAAACAAAGCCTGCACAAAACAGTGAATATCAGGAAGCTCATCAATCTTTCTGTGAAAATGAGACAGAAAGAGCAGAGATGTGTCCCTTCAAGGGACTTGCAGACAAAACCTTATTTAAACCATCCTGAAGAAACTGTAAAAATCTAGGAATTTCTGAAAGAATACCAAGTGAACATATGAGAAGAACACCATGCAAATTAATCTTCCAAACTCGATAATAAATCTTTCTAAAAATAGATTTACGAGCCTGTAACATAGTATTAATCACTAAGTCAGAGAAACCTCTATGACTAAGCACTAGGCTTTAATTTCCATACTTTCAAATTTAATGATTTAAAATCCTAATAAAAAAAACCTGAGGGACCATGCTAGAACTACCAGCAATACAAATGACTGTTCCATGATGATTATGGATATCACTCACGGAAGAACTAGAGGTGGGAAAATATAAGCAGGTTGGTAGCACCAAGAAAGTGTCAACGCATCCACTGCTTCCGCCTGAAGATCCCTGGACCTGGACAGGTACCTGGAAAGTTCCCTTGTTTAGATGAGAAGCCATCAGAAAAATTTCTGAAAGACCTCACCACTGAACAATCTGAGAAAACACATCTGGAATGAGAGACCACTCCCCTGAATGTAAAATCTGACGGTTGAAAAAATCTGCTTCCCTATAGTCTACACCTGGGATATGTACCACAGAAACTAGACAAGAGCTGTATTCCGCCCAAAAAAGTATTAGAGATACTTTTTTCATAGCTAGGGGACTGTGAGTCCCACCCCGATGATTGACATATGCCACAGCTGTGATATTGTCTGTATTGAAAGCAATTGAATGGTCTTCTCTTCAACAGAGGCCAAGCCTGGAGAGCCCTGAAAATTGCACGGAGTTCCAAATATTTATTGGTAATCTCGCCTCTTGAGATTTCCAAACCCCTTGTGCTGACAGAGATCCCCAAACAGCTCCCCAACCTGAAAAGACTCACAACTGTTGTGATCACAGTCCAGGTTGAATGAACCAAAGAAAACCGTAGAACTATACGATGGAGATCTAACCACCAAGTCAAAGATAGTTTAATATTGGGATTCAAGGATATTAAATGTGATATCCTAGAATAATCCCCGCACCATTAATTCAGCATACAAAGCTGGGGAGGTCTCATATGAAAACAAGCAAAGGGATCGAGACCGATGCTGCAGTCATGAGACCTAAAACTTCCATGCATATAACTACTGAAGGAAATAACATAATTTATGCTTACCTGATAAATTTATTTCTCTTGTAGTGTATCCAGTCCACGGATCATCCATTACTTGTGGGATATTCTCCTTCCCAACAGGAAGTTGCAAGAGGATCACCCACAGCAGAGCTGCTATATAGCTCCTCCCCTAACTGCCATATCCAGTCATTCGACCGAAAACAAGCAGAGAAAGGAGAAACCATAGGGTGCAGTGGTGACTGTAGTTTAAAATTAAAAAATACCTGCCTTAAAATGACAGGGCGGGCCGTGGACTGGATACACCACAAGAGAAATAAATTTATCAGGTAAGCATAAATTATGTTTTCTCTTGTAAGGTGTATCCAGTCCACGGATCATCCATTACTTGTGGGATACCAATACCAAAGCTAAAGTACACGGATGAAGGGAGGGACAAGGCAGGTACTTAAACGGAAGGTACCGCTGCCTGTAAAACCTTTCTCCCAAAAATAGCCTCCGAAGAAGCAAAAGAATCAAATTTGTAGAATTTGGAAAAAGTATGAAGCGAAGACCAAGTCGCCGCCTTGCAAATCTGTTCAACAGAAGCCTCATTTTTAAAGGCCCATGTGGAAGCCACAGCTCTAGTAGAATGAGCTGTAATCCTTTCTGGAGGCTGCTGGCCAGCAGTCTCATAGGCTAAGCGGATTATGCTTCTTAGCCAAAAAGAAAGAGAGGTTGCCGAAGCCTTTTGACCTCTCCTCTGTCCAGAGTAGACAACAAACAAAGCAGATGTTTGACGAAAATCTTTAGTAGCTTGTAAGTAAAACATTAAAGCACGAACCACGTCCAGATTGTGTAATAGACGTTCCTTCTTTGAAGAAGGATTAGGACAAAAAGTCGGAACAACAATCTCTTGATTGATATTCTTATTAGATACCACCTTAGGTAAAAACCCAGGTTTGGTACGCAGAACTACCTTATCTGCATGGAAGATCAGATAAGGAGAATCACATTGTAAGGCAGATAACTCGGAAACTCTACGAGCCGAGGAAATAGCTACCAAAAAAAGAACTTTCCAAGATAAAAGTTTGATATCTATGGAATGAAGAGGTTCAAACGGAACCCCCTGAAGAACTTTAAGAACCAAATTTAAGCTCCAAGGTGGAGCAACAGGTTTAAACACAGGCTTGATTCTAACTAAAGCCTGACAAAATGCCTGAATGTCTGGGACATCCGCCAGACGCTTGTGCAAAAGAATAGATAGTGCAGAAATCTGTCCCTTTAAGGAACTAGCTGACAATCCTTTCTCCAATTCTTCTTGGAGAAAAGATAATATCCTGGGAATCCTGACCTTACTCCATGAGTAGCCCATGGATTCACACCAATAAAGATATTTACGCCATATCTTATGATAGATCTTCCTGGTGACAGGCTTTAGTGCCTGAATTAAGGTATCAATGACTGACTCGGAGAAACCACGCTTTGATAAAATCAAGTGTTCAATCTCCAGGCAGTCAGCCTCAGAGAAATTAGATTTGGATGGTTGAAAGGACCTTGAAGTAGAAGGTCCTGTCTCAGCGGCAGAGTCCATGGTGGAAAGGATGACACGTCCACCAGATCTGCATACCAAGTCCTGCGTGGCCACGCAGGCGCTATCAAGATCACCGATGCTCTCTCCTGCTTGATTTTGGCAATCAGGCGAGGGAGCAGAGGAAACGGTGGAAACACATAAGCCAGGTTGAAGGACCAAGGCGCTGCGAGAGCATCTATCAGCATTGCCTTGGGGTCCCTGGATCCGTAACAAGGAAGCTTGGCGTTGTGGCGAGACGCCATGAGATCCAGTTCTGGTTTGCCCCAACGATGAATCAATTGTGCAAACACATCCGGATAGTGTTCCCACTCCCCCGGATGAAAAGTCTGACGACTTAGAAAATCCGCCTCCCAGTTCTCTACACCTGGGATATGGATAGCTGATAGGTGGCAAGAGTGAATCTCTGCCCAGCGAATTATCTTTGAGACTTCTAACATCGCTAGGGAACTCCTTGTTCCCCCTTGATGGTTGATGTAAGCCACAGTCGTGATGTTGTCCGACTGAAATCTGATGAACCTCAGAGTTGCTGAGGCCAAGCCTGAAGAGCATTGAATATCGCTCTCAGTTCCAGAATATTTATTGGAAGGAGTGACTCCTCCTGAGTCCACGATCCCTGAGCCTTCAGGGAGTTCCAGACTGCACCCCAACCTAGAAGGCTGGCATCTGTCGTTACAGTTGTCCAATCTGACCTGCGAAAAGTCATACCTTTGGACAGATGGACCCGAGATAGCCACCAGAGAAGAGAATCCCTGGTCTCTTGATCCAGATTTAGTAGAGGGGACAAATCTGTGTAATCCCCATTCCACTGACTGAGCATGCAGAGATGCAGCGGTCAGAGATGTAGGCGTGCAAACGGAGCTATGTCCATTGCCGCTACCATTAAGCCGATTACTTCCATGCACTGAGCCACCGAAGGGCGAGGAATGGAATAAAGAACAAAGCAGGAATTTAGAAGGTTTGATAACCTGGACTCCGTCAGGTAAATTTTCATTTCTACAGAATCTATCAGAGTCCCTAGGAAGGAAACTCTTGTGAGGGGGGATAGAGAACTCTTTTCCTTGTTCACCTTCCACCCATGCGACCTCAGAAATGCCAACACTATGTCCGTATGAGACTTGGCAATTTGGAAGTTTGACGCCTGAATCAGGATGTCGTCTAAATAAGGGGCCACTGCTATGCCCCGCGGCCTTAGGACGGCCAGAAGCGACCCCAGAACCTTCGTAAAAATTCTTGGGGCTGTAGCTAACCCAAAGGGAAGAGCTACAAACTGGTAATGCCTGTCTAGGAAGGCAAACCTGAGAAACTGATGATGATCTTTGTGTATCGGAATGTGAAGATAAGCATCCTTTAAATCCACTGTAGTCATGTATTGACCCTCCTGGATCATAGGTAGGATGGTACGAATAGTCTCCATCTTGAATGATGGAACTCTGAGGAATTTGTTTAAGATCTTTAGATCCAAAATTGGTCTGAAGGTTCCCTCTTTTTTGGGAACCACAAACAGATTTGAGTAAAATCCCTGTCCCTCCTTTGGAGCTGGATGGATCACTCCCATAACTAGGAGGTCTTGTACACAGTGTAAGAATGCCTCTCTCTTTATCTGGTTTGCAGATAATTGTGAAAGGTGAAATCTTCCTTTTGGGGGGGAAGCCTTGAAGTCCAGAAGATATCCCTGGGATATAATTTCCAACGCCCAGGGATCCTGGACATCTCTTGCCCACGCCTGGGCAAAGAGCGAAAGTCTGCCCCCTACTAGATCCGTTACCGGATAGGGGGCCGTTCCTTCATGCTGTCTTAGAGGCAGCAGCAGGCTTTTTGGCCTGCTTACCTTTGTTCCAGGCCTGGTTAGGTCTCCAGACCGTTTTGGACTGAGCAAAAGTTCCCTCTTGTTTTGCATTAGAGGAAGTTGATGCCGCACTTGCCTTGAAGTTTCGAAAGGCACGAAAATTAGACTGTTTGGCCCTTGATTTGGACCTATCCTGAGGAAGGGCATGACCTTTTCCACCAGTGATATCAGCAATAATCTCCTACAAACCAGGCCCGAATAGGGTCTGCCCCTTGAAGGGAATGTTAAGCAGCTTAGACTTTGAAGTAACGTCAGCTGACCATGATTTAAGCCATAGCGCTCTGTGCGCCTGGATAGCAAAACCAGAATTCTTAGCCGTTAGTTTAGTCAAATGAACAATGGCATCAGAAACAAAAGAATTGGCTAGCTTAAGTGCTCTAAGCTTGTCAAGTATGTCATCCAATGGAGTCGCTACCTGTAAAGTCTCTTCCAGAGACTCAAACCAGAACGCCGCAGCAGCAGTGACAGGAGCAATGCATGCAAGGGGCTGTAGGATAAAACCTTGTTGAATAAACATTTTCTTAAGGTAACCCTCTAACTTTTTATCCATTGGATCTAAGAAAGCACAACTGTCCTCAACAGGGATAGTAGTACGCTTTGCTAGAGTAGAAACTGCTCCCTCCACCTTAGGAACTGTCTGCCATAAGTCCCGTGTGGTGGCGTCTATTGGAAACATTTTTCTAAAAATAGGAGGGGGAGAGAACGGCACACCTGGTCTATCCCATTCCTTAGTAATAATTTCTGTAAACCTTTTAGGTATTGGAAAAACATCAGTGCACACCGGCACTGCATAGTATTTATCCAGTCTACACAATTTCTCTGGCACTGCAATTGTATCACAGTCATTCAGAGCAGCTAAAACCTCCCTGAGTAACACGCAGAGGTGTTCAAGCTTAAATTTAAATGTAGAAATATCAGAATCAGGTTGCATCATCTTCCCTGAGTCAGAAACATCACCCACAGAAAGAAGCTCTCCTTCTTCAGCTTCTGCATATTGTGAGGCAGTATCAGACATAGCTCTTAAAGCGTCAGTATGCTCTGTATTTCGTCTAACTCCAGAGCTATCTCGCATTCCTCTAAATTCAGGTAGTCTGGCTAATACCGCTGACAGTGTATTATCCATGACTGCCGCCATGTCTTGTAAAGTAAACGCTATGGGCGCCCTGGATGTACTTGGTGCCATTTGAGCGGGAGTCCCTTGAGCGGGAGTCAAAGGATCTGACAAGTGGGGAGAGTTATTCGGCATAACTTCCCCCTCGTCAGATTCCTATGGTGATAAATTTTTTAAAGACAGAAAATGATCTTTATTGCTTAAAGTGAAATCAGTACATTTGGTACACATTCTAAGAGGGGGTTCCACCATGGCTTTTAAACATAATGAACAAGTAGTTTCCTCTATGTCAGACATGTTTGTACAGACTAGCAATGAGACTAGCAAGCTTTAAATCAAAACACTTTAAATCAAGTTAACAAGCAAATATAAGAAACGGTACTGTGCCTTTAAGAGAAACAAATTTTGTCAGAATTTGAAAAACAGTGAAAAAAGTCAGTAAATCAAACGAAATTTTTACAGTGTGTATAATAAGCTAACAGAGCATTGCACCCACTTGCAAATGGATGATTAACCTCTTAGTTAAAAAAAACAGATAAAAAAAACGATATAAACGTTTTTTAACAGTCACACCAACTGCCACAGCCTTGCTCTGGGCCTACCTTCCCCAACAAACGATTTTGGAAAGCCTAAGAACCATTTAGAGATGTCTTATAGCATTCAGGGGACTCCTGGAGGAAGCTGGATGTCTCAGTCTGTAAAAGTTACTGCGCAAAAAATCGCTAAATTAGGCCCCTCCCACTCATAGTAACACAGTGGAAAGCCTCAGGAAACTGTTTCTAGGCAAATTTAAGCCAGCCATGTGGAAAAAACTAGGCCCCAATAAAGTTTTATCACCAAAGTATATATAAAAACGTTTAAACATGCCAGCAAACGTTTTATATTTTAAATATAAAAGAGTATTACCTCAGAAAGTAAGCATGATACCAGTCGCTATTAAATCACTGTATTCAGGCTTACCTTACATAAATTTGGTATCAGCAGCATTTTCTAGCATTCACATCTTCTAGAAAATATCTTAACTGCACATACCTCATAGCAGGATAACCTGCACGCCATTCCCCCGCTGAAGTTACCTCTCTCTTCAGTCATGTGTGAGAACAGCAATGGATCTTAGTTACAACCTGCTAAGATCATAGAAATCACAGGCAGATTCTTCTATTTTTCTGCCTGGGACAAAATAGTACAACTCCGGTACCATTTAAAAATAACAAACTTTTGATTGAAGCAAGATAACAGCTACATTTCACCACTTTCCTCTTACTACCTCCATGCTTGTTGAGAGTTGCAAGAGAATGACTGGATATGGCAGTTAGGGGAGGAGCTATATAGCAGCTCTGCTGTGGGTGATTCTCTTGCAACTTCCTGTTGGGAAGGAGAATATCCCACAAGTAATGGATGATCCGTGGACTGGATACACCTTACAAGAGAAAATAGAGACTGAAGGTTCCGACAAGCAGAACCCAACTTGTCTGTTAGAGACAGAGACATTGACACAATCTATCTGGAAACCTAAAAAAGGTGACCCTTGCAGGAATCAAGGAACTTTTTTTGGTAAAATGATCCTCCAACCATGTCTTTGAAGGAACAACAGAAGTTGGATCGTATGAGATTCTGCAGAACGAAAAGACTGAGCAAGTACCAAGATATCGTCCAAATAAGGAAACACTGAGAACCTTTGAGAGGATTCCTAGAGCTGTCGCTAGACCAGAAAGGAAGAGCAACAAATTGGTAAAGCTTGTCTAAAAAAAAGAGTATCTCAGAAAATTAAAATAATCTGAATGAAACAGAATATGAAGATATGCATCCTGTAAGACTATTGTGGGCATATAATGCCCTTGTTGAACAAAAGGCAGAATAGACCTTATAGTCACCATTCTGAAAGATGGTACTCTTACATGAAAATTCAAAATAATTTTAGATCCAAAACTGGTCTGAATGAATTTTCTTTCTTTGGGACAATGAATAGTTCTGAATAAAACCCCAGACCCTGTTCCTGAAAAGGAACTGGCATGAATACCCCAGATAACTCCAGGTCTGAAACACACTTCAGGAAAGTCTGAGCCTTTACAGGGATTGCTGGAATGCGTGAAAGGAAAAAACTTCACAGGCGGTCTTACTCTGAATCCTATTCTGTACCCCTGAGAAACAATATTCTGAATCTAAGGATTTTGGACCGAATTGATCCAAACAACTTAGAAAAATCTTAATCTGCCCCCTACCAGCTAAGGTGGAATAAGGGCCGCACCTTCATGCGGATTTGGGGGCTGGCTTTGATCTCTTAAATGGCTTGAAATTATTCCAATTCGAAGAAGGCTTCCAATTGGAAACATATTCCTTGGGGAAGAATTAGGTTTCTGTTCCTTATTAAAAACAAAAACGGTTAGAAGCTTAAGACTTACCCTTAGAACTTAATCTTGAGGCAAAATAACTCCCTTCCCCACAGTCACAGTTGAAAGTATTGAATCCAACCTGTAAACCAAATAATGTATTACCTTGGAAGGAAAGAAAATAGAAATCTGGACTTAGAAATCAAATCAGCATTCCAAGATTTAAGCCACAAAGCTCTTCTAGCTAAAATAGCTAGACATAGATTTTAACATCAATTTGATAATATAAAAAAAATGGCATCACAAATGAAATTATTAGCATGTTGAATCAAGTTAACAATGCTAGACAAATGATAATCCGATACTTGTTGCGCTAAAGTTTCCAACCAAAAAGTTGAAGCAGCTGCAACATCAGCCAAAGAAATTGTAGGCCTAAGAAAAGGACCTGAAAATAAATTAATTTTCTTTAGATAAGATACAAGTTTCCCATCTAAAGGATCTTTAAAATAAATACTATTTTCCATAAGAATAGTAGAACGTTTAGCAAGAGTAGAGATAGCCCCATTAACTTTGGGGATCTTTTCCCAAAACTCAAATCTAACTGCTGGCAAAGGATACAATTTTAAAACCTTAAAGAAGGAATAAAAGAAGTACCAAGCCTATTCCATTCCTTAGAAATGATATCATAAATAACATTAGGAACTGGAAAAAACCTCTGAAGTAACCACAGGAGGTTTATAAACAGAATTGAAATATTTACTAGCTTAAAAATCAAGAGGACTAGTCTCCTCAATATCCAATATAATCAACAATTCTCCAACAAAGGACGAATGTACTCCATTAAAAATAAATAAGTAGATTTGTTAGTGTCAATATCTGATGAAGGATCTTCTGAATCAGATCCTCATCAGAGAAGGATAATTCAGTATGTTGTCGGTCATTTGAAAATTCATCAACTATATGAGAAGTTTAAAAAAGACCTTTACATTTATTAGAAGGCGAGATTGGCAGACAAAGCCTTCTGAATAGAATCAGAAAAATATTCTTATAAATTCACAGGTATATCTTGTACATTAGATGTTAAAAGAATAGCAACAGACAATGCATTATTACTGATGGACATATTCTCTGCATGTAAACGTTTATCATGATAACTTATTACAAACCACAGCTAAAGATATAATCTCCATAACATTACAATAAATGAACTTAGCTTTGGTAGGACTGATAGTCAGTCAGCAGGATTACAACAGTGTTTTCTGATACAGGAACAGTTTGAGATATCTTGCAAATGTAAGAGAAAAAAACAACATATAAAACAAAATGATCAATTTCCTTATGACAGTTTCAGGAATGGGGAATAAAAAATGCAAACAGCATAGCCTCTGACATAGAAAAAAGGCCAGAGGCAAAAGGAATGGGGTCTTAAAATAATGAAAATATTTGGCGCCAAGTATGACGCACAAACAGAAAAATATTTTTTTGGCGCCAAAGACGTCCGGAAACGGAACATTAGCGTCATAGATGACGCAACCTTGTGAAGGACTCAGCGTCAACTAAGACGCCGGAAATGACGAATTTGCGTCACAAACGTAACTCGCGCCAAAAAATCTTGCGCCAAGAATGACGCAATAAATTTTGCCATTTTGCACCTTCGCGAGCCTAATACAGCCCGCAATTTAAAAAAGTCAATTTGAAAAAAACTTAACCCCAGGTAAGAATTTTTTTTTTTTTTAAAAATGCATTTTCCAGATATGAAACTGACAGTCTGCCAAAAAAAGGAAATATACTGAAACCTGAATCATGGCAAATATAAGTACAATACATATATTTAGAACTTTAAATAAAGTGCCAAACCATAGCTGAGAGTGTCTTAAGTAAATGAAACATACTTACCAAAAGACACCCATCCACATATAGCAGATAGCCAAACCAGTACTGAAACGAGAATCAGTAGAGGTAATGGTATATAAGAGTATATCGTCGATCTGAAAAGGGAGGTAGGAGATGAATCTCTACGACCAATAACAGAGAACCTATGAAATAGATCCCCGTTAGGAAAAACATTGCATTCAATAGGTGATACTCCCTTCACGTCCCTCTGACATTCACTGTACTCTGAGAGATATCGGGCTTCAAAAAAGCTGAGAAGCGCATATCAACGTAGAAATCTTAGCATAAACTTCACCACCTCCATAGGAGGCAAAGTTTGTAAAACTGAATTGTGGGTGTGGTGAGGGGTGTATTTATAGGCATTTTGAGTTTTGGGAAACTTTGCCCCTCCTGGTAGGATTGTATATCCCATACGTCACTAGCTCATGGACTCTTGCAAATTACATGAAAGCAATGAAGTGCGCATACATCGCGCATCATTCTGCCGACAAGCCGGCCATGAGATAAACAAATATTCGAAAAGGTCACAAGCAGCAGAAAAAACAAAACACTGCTCTGCCTTACCCACGGAGCCTATATACGTTTTTGATAGAAAAACTTAACTGCCCCATAGGAGAGACGCCGCTAAGTGAGTGCGCTCTCCTAATAGAATCCAGTCACGATAATACAAAGTAGCACAGCGCTTACTAAATAAACTGGACTTGAGCACAATTCTTATATTATAAAGACATAAATAAACATCTGAGCCCCAAACAAATGTTAACTCCTTTCTTGCTTAGGAGATTAACCCTAAAGTCTCCATGGTCACATCCAAAAGTGCCTGCCTACTGCCAGCAAATGTCCTTCATAAAGGATAGTGTCCCACATAAAGTGCAATTTTTAGAGTCCTTAACCCCTTCAGTGCCAGCCTCCTAGCCCCAGAAGACAAAAGGCACTTACCTGCACATCCAGCTGTCTGGCAGGAGGACAGCTTACCCGGCATGAAAGGAAGCCACTCCTTACAGAGACCTGTGAAAAAAGAAAGATCAGAGTAAACCTACTCTGGCTTTCTATACTAGGGCAGCAAGTAAAAAAAATGCAGCAAGGCCCACCTTACAAGTTCCTAACTGCTTTAAAGCCACCACTGCCCTAATGAAGAGACTAACGTGGAGTACGGCTAGACCCAATCGTGAGAGGAAAGATCAGAGCAAACCTACTCTGGTTTTCAAAATAATAAAATCTTGATTGTGGAGAAATAAATCCAATTTTCTTCAGACACCAAAACTTCACCTCCTCCATGAACAGAGGCAAAGAGAATGACTGGGGGTTGGGGGGAGGGAATTAACACTTAACAGCTTTGCTGTGGTGCTCTTTGCCTCCTCCTGCTGGCCAGGAGTGATATTCCTAACAGTAATTGATGAAACCGTGGACTCACCATATCTTAGGAAAGAAAAAACGTTATAGACAGAGGGAGACCCAACCTCTGTACATCTACAATGAAATCAGTCACCCAGTGGAGATTAAACAATCAGGACCAGGTTAAAATTAATTTTGTTTCATAGAAGGAGACCCTACCTCAGTATATCCACACTGAAATAATTGTTTAACAACAATTAACACTTGGAAAATATAATATCACTTTTTTTCCAATTTGCATTTTTTTTGTCCTTAAAGGAGAAGCCTGAAGACTGTGGGACATGATTATGTGAAACTACCCAGCACGATCTTCTGGTGCTATTAGCCAGGGCTCCTGAAGGCAGACATTTTTCAACTCCATGAGGGAACTCACACAGGAGAGAAGGGTAACTGGCAGTATTTCCTATCCACACAATTTGAGCCTTAATACTCAACATAATTGGCAGTGCCAATGCTGCACCTTCTTATCGCATGTGAACTGAGCCTTAACACTGCTCTGGCTGAACAATGATGGGCCTTTAACAAATAGAGGCGTGTTTAGCAGCCAATCGAGCCTCAACGGAACGAAGATATCCACAAAGCCAGCATGACGTCCTATGGTGAACCTGTAACTACCGCTATATTCGCGGATATCAAAGAACACTTTAGGATTCTAGCTATGGAAGCATTCTTTACCTCTAACTACAATACCCCTGAGGTGGACGAATATACACCAAGGACCCAGAAGCCTCAAGAGAAGAACTCGCTCTCCCAGATGAGCAGTCCTGAGCCTCTTGATACCGGGCCTCACATCTCTTACGAAGTCGCCTATACGGGAATGTTAAATCTGGCAGATGTGATCTATGACACCCACCCACCCGCCCTTGCTTCTAGCCGATATCAAGATTTTAACTGAGAGTGAACCCATTCTGCACCCATAAGCTGTCAGGCTTGATATCGGGTAAACCACATTCCAATAGCCTTCATAACAAACACTCATTGCTACCAGTGATCTGTACAGTCAGTAGCAGCTACGATCAGGCAATAAAGAGTCTTGGCATTTTCATGATCAGCAAACTGATTTGCTCCTTAGACTGAAGATATTCTGGAGTATGTGTATTAAAGACTGGGGTTGGTTAGGCTGTACGTGGTCCATATCGTTCAGGACTTTCATTGACAAATATGTCATTCCCATGCCATTTTCATATTATGACTGATAGCACAGTGTGTAGTATGATATCCTCAGAAGTGCCTCTGCACATGACGATATTTTCTGATTCTCTAGAGACACTTAATCTTGCAGGACACTGACTACAGTCATCTAACTACTAGTTAACTCACTCACTTACGTTGTGAATGCATGAGAACTGCCGGTTATGAGCTGTATGGTGATTATGAGACAGCTCCTGTTATGGCTTTTTTCTATGATTTTGCTCTCACATACTGAAAGTTAGAGGTCCACTTTGATTGTCTAAGCTTATTTATCACTATCATTTAATAATACTATTTAGCTATGTATAACATGTGGTAGGGAGAGGTATAAATTAGTAATTAATGTTATTGCCTGTGATATGTCTATTAACTGGAGCCTCTATACCTTTGGGCTTAGCTCCTTAATTTAATAATATAGCTCTGTTTCCTACGATACAGTTCGTATGTTTTATAATATGCAACAGTACCTCAACCTATTGCAGTTTAATACCCTAGCTAGAATTTATGTTATTAGTCACCTGAGTTTGTTCATTTTAGGTTTGCAGTTTTCCTTATCTAAGCAGTCATATAGCTGTGTAATTCAAGGGTTTGTTACTATTAGATCGGTACTAATTGAATATTCCTCAAACACCTTCAACTCAAATTTTTCCATAGCTATGACCAGATTGCATTGAGTTCCTTAAACACTATCATAATTCCTTTTGCTATCTGTTGATATATTCTCCTCTTTGTTTTTCCATCTACAAACTATCCAGACCTTTGAGTATATATCATAAGTATTCATTAGCTGATATGAGAAGAGAGGGAGAAAACACAGGTTACACTTCCAGCTCCCCCAGTAAATCTCTAAGGGAGCCCTTTAGTTTTTCAACCATTGACAAGGCATCTTTTGTAGGTATAAACTTAATAGTAATAATACACTCAATCACTATCCATATCCTACTCTTCTAAAGCACGTCACATCCTTACACTCTTGTGTTATTCCTTGGGCCATATATTATGACACTTCATTATTATTCACCTGTATGTAGGTCACACCTGAAGGCTCAAAATGTGATGTCTTTCGTGTTAATGCTATACAATGTCCCCAACTAGCTCCTATTTTAAAAACATAATTTATGCTTACCTGATAAATTTATTTCTCTTGTAGTGTGTTCAGTCCACAGGTCATCCATTACTTATGGGATATATTCTCCTTCCCAACAGGAAGTTGCAAGAGGATCACCCAAGCAGAGCTGCTATATAGCTCCTCCCCTCACATGTCATATCCAGTCATTCGACCGAAACAAGACGAGAAAGGAGAAACTATAGGGTGCAGTGGTGACTGGAGCTTTAATTAAAATTTAGAACTGCCTCAAAAATAGACAGGGCGGGCCGTGGACTGAACACACTACAAGAGAAATAAATTTATCAGGTAAGCATAAATTATGTTTTCTCTTGTTAAGTGTGTTCAGTCCACGGGTCATCCATTACTTATGGGATACCAATACCAAAGCTAAAGTACACGGATGATGGGAGGGACAAGGCAGGAACATTAAACAGAAGGAACCACTGCCTGTAGAACCTTTCTCCCAAAAACAGCCTCCGAAGAAGCAAAAGTGTCAAATTTGTAAAATTTTGAAAAGGTATGAATAGAAGACCAAGTTGCAGCCTTGCAAATCTGTTCAACAGAGGCCTCATTCTTAAAGGCCCAGGTGGAAGCCACAGCTCTAGTGGAATGAGCTGTAATTCTTTCAGGAGGCTGCTGTCCAGCAGTCTCATAGGCTAAACGTATTATGCTACAAAGCCAAAAAGAGAGAGAGGTGGCCGAAGCCTTTTGACCTCTCCTCTGACCGGAATAAACGACAAACAGAGAAGAAGTTTGCCGAAAATCTTTACTTGCCTGTAAGTAGAACTTCAGGGCACGGACTACGTCCAGATTATGCAAAAGACGTTCCTTCTTTGAAGAAGGATTAGGACATAATGATGGAACAACAATCTCTTGATTGATATTCCTGTTAGAAACAACCTTAGGTAAAAACCCAGGTTTAGTACGCAGAACTACCTTGTCTGAATGAAAAATCAGATAAGGAGAATCGCAATGTAAGGCAGATAACTCAGAGACTCTTCGAGCCGAGGAAATAGCCATGAAAAACAGAACTTTCCAAGATAAAAGCTTAATATCAATGGAATGAAGGGGTTCAAACGGAACACCCTGAAGAACTTTAAGAACCAAGTTTAAGCTCCACGGAGGAGCAAGAGTTTTAAACACAGGCTTAATCCAGCCAAAGCCTGACAAAAAGCCTGGACGTCTGGATTCTCTGCCAGACGTTTGTGTAAAAGAATAGACAGAGCAGAAATCTGTCCCTTTAACGAACTAGCGGATAAACCCTTTTCTAAACCTTCTTGTAGAAAAGCCAATATCCTAGGAATCCTAACCTTACTCCATGAGTAACTCTTGGATTCACACCAATATAAATATTTACGCCATATCTTATGGTAAATTTTTCTGGTAACAGGTTTCCGAGCCTGTATTAATGTATCAATAACCGACTCCGAAAAACCACGCTTTGATAGAATCAAGCGTTCAATCTCCATGCAGTCAGCCTCAGAGAAATTAGGCTTGGATGGTTGAAAGGACCCTGAATTAGAAGGTCCTGCCTCAGAGGCAGAGACCATGGTGGACAGGACGACATGTCCACTAGGTCTGCATACCAGGTCCTGCGTGGCCACGCAGGCGCTATCAGAATCACCGATGCTCTCTCCTGTTTGATCCTGGCAATCAGTCGAGGTAGCAACGGAAATGGTGGAAACACATAAGCCATGTTGACAACCCAAGGGGCTGCTAGTGCATCTACCAGCACCGCTCCCGGGTCCCTGGACCTGGATTAGTAACAAGGAAGCTTGGGGTTCTGGCGAGATGCCATGAGATCCAGCTCCGGTTCGCCCCAACGAAGAATCAGTTGAGCAAACACCTCCGGGTGAAGTTCCCACTCCCCCGGATGAAAGGTCTGGCGACTTAGAAAGTCCGCTTCCCAGTTCTCCACGCCTGGGATGTAGATCGCTGACAGGTGACAAGAGTGAGACTCTGCCCAGCGAATTATCTTCGAGACTTCCAACATCGCTAGGGAACTCCTGGTTCCCCCTTGATGATTGATGTAAGCCACAGTCATGATGTTGTCCGACTGAAATCTGATGAACCTCAGTGTTGCTAACTGAGGCCAAGCTAGAAGAGCATTGAATATTGCTTTTAATTCCAGAATGTTTATTGGGAGGAGTTTCTCCTCCTGAGTCCACGATCCCTGAGCCTTCAGGGAGATCCAGACTGCACCCCAGCCTAGTAGGCTGGCATCTGTTGTTACAATCGTCCAATCTGGTCTGCGAAAAGTCATTCCTTTGGACAGATGAACCCGCGACAACCACCAGAGAAGAGAATCTCTGGCCTCCTGGTCCAGATTTAGTAAAGGGGACAGATCTGAGTAATCCCCATTCCACTGACTTAGCATGCATAGTTGCAGCGGTCTGAGATGCAGGCGCGCAAATGGCACTATGTCCATTGCCGCGACCATTAAGCCGATTACTTCCATGCACTGAGCTACTGATGGGCTTGGAATGGAATGAAGGACACGGCAAGCATTTAGGATTTTTGATAACCTGGACTCCGTCAGGTAAATCTTCATCTCTACAGAATCTATAAGAGTCCCTAGAAAGGGAACCCTTGTGAGTGGTAACAGAGAACTCTTTTCCATGTTCACTTTCCACCCATGCGACCTCAGAAATACTAGAACTATCTCTGTATGAGACTTTGCATTTTGAAAACTTGACGTTTGTTTCAGAATGTCGTCTAGGTACGGAGCCACCGCTATGCCTTGCGGTCTTAGTACCGCCAGAAGCGAGCCCAGAACCTTTGTAAAAATTCTCGGGCCGTAGCCAACCCGAAGGGAAGAGCTACAAACTGGTAATGCCCGTCTAGAAAGGCAAACCTTAGGTACCTATAATGATCTTTGTGAATCGGTATGTGAAGGTAGGCATCCTTTAAGTCCACTGTGGTCATATACTGACCCTCTTGGATCATGGGTAGGATGGTTCGAATAGTTTCCATTTTGAACGATGGAACCCTTAGGAATTTGTTTAAGATCTTCAGGTCCAAGATTGGCCTGAAGCTTCCCTCTTTTTTGGGAACCACAAACAGATTTGAGTAAAAAACTTGCCCTTGTTCCGTCCGCGGAACCGGGTGGATCACTTCCATTACTAAGAGGTCTTGTACACATCGTAGAAATGCCTCTTTCTTTATTAGGTTTGTTGATAACCTTGACAGATGAAATCTCCCTTGTGGAGGAGAAGTTTTGAAGTCTAGAAGGTATCCCTGAGATATGATATCCAACGCCCAGGGATCCTGGACATCTCTTGCCCAAGCCTGGGCGAAGAGAGAAAGTCTGCCCCCCACTAGATCAGTTTCCGGATAGGGGGCCCTTTCTTCATACTGTCTTAGGGGCAGAAGTAGGTTTCCTGGCCTGCTTGCCCTTGTTCCAGGACTGGTTGCCTTTCCAACCCTGTCTGTAACGATTAGCAGTCCCTTCCTGTTTTGGAGCGGAGGAAGTTGATGCTGCTCCTGCCTTGAAATTACGAAAGGCACGAAAATTAGACTGTTTGGCCTTTGATTTGGCCCTGTCCTGAGGAAGGGTGTGACCCTTACCTCCAAGTAATGTCAGCAATAATTTCTTTCAAGCCGGGCCCGAATAAGGTTTGCCCTTTGAAAGGAATATTAAGCAATTTAGATTTAGAAGTGACATCTGCTGACCAGGATTTAAGCCATAGCGCTCTGCGCGCCTGGATGGCGAATCCGGAGTTCTTAGCCGTTAGTTTGGTTAAATGCACAACGGCATCCGAAATAAATGCATTAGCTAGCTTAAGGGCTCTAAGCTTGCTCATAATCTCATCCAATGGTGCTGTGCGAATAGCCTCTTCCAGAGACTCAAACCAGAATGCCGCTGCAGCAGTGACGGGCGCAATGCATGCAAGGGGCTGTAATATAAAACCTTGTTGAACAAACATTTTCTTAAGGTAACCTTCTAATTTTTTATCCATTGGATCTGAGAAAGCACAGCTATCCTCCACCGGGATAGTGGTACGCTTGGCTAAAGTAGAAACTGCTCCCTCCACCTTAGGGACCGTCTGCCATAAGTCTTGTGTGGTGGCGTCTATTGGAAACATTTTTCTAAATATCGGAGGAGGGGAAAAGGGCACACCGGGTCTATCCCACTCCTTGCTAATAATCTCTGTAAGCCTTTTAGGTATAGGAAAAATGTCAGTACACACCGGCACCGCATAGTATTTATCCAGCCTACATAATTTCTCTGGGATTGCAACCGAGTCGCAATCATTCAGAGCTGCTAACACCTCCCCTAGCAATACATGGAGGTTCTCAAGCTTAAATTTAAAATTTGAAATTTCTGAATCCGGTCTCCCCGGATCAGATCCGTCACCCACAGAATGAAGCTCTCCGTCCTCATGTTCTGCAAATTGTGACGCAGTATCGGACATGGCTCTCGTATCATCGGCGCGCTCTGTCCTTAACCCAGAGCTATCGCGCTTGCCTCTTAACTCAGGCAAATTAGATAATACCTCTTTCATAACATTAGCCATATCATGCAAAGTGATTTGTAAGGGCCTTGATGTACTTGGCGCCACAATCTCACGCACCTCCTGAGCGGGAGGCGAAGGTACTGACACGTGAGGAGAGTTAGGCGGCATAACTTCCCCCTCGTTGTCTGGTGATAATTTCTTTACCGGTAAAGACTGACTTTTATTTAAAGTAACATCAATACAATTGGTACACATATTTCTATTGGGCTCCACATTGGCTTTTAAACATAATGAACAAGTAGATTCATCTGTATCAGACATGTTTAAACAGACTAGCAATGAAGGCTAGCAAGCTTGGAAAAAAACTTTCAATAAATTTACAAGCAATAGAAAAAAACGCTTCAGCGCTTTTAAAAACACAAAAAAAAAAACTGTCACAGTTGGAATAACAATGAACTAATTCAGTTATAGCCAACAAATTTAACAGTAAATGTATGAATTTAGCAGAGGATTGCACCCACTAGCAAACGGATGATTAACCCCTCAATACCCAAAAAACGGATAATCAATTTCAAATTTAACGCTTTTATCACAGTCAAACACACTGTCACAGGTCTGCTGTGACTGATTACCTCCCTCAAAAATGAATTTTGAAGACCCCTGAGCTCTCTGGAGACGTCCTGGATCAAGGAGGAAGAAGCAGGAAGACTGTGCTAGAATTTTAACTGCGCAACAAGGCGCTAAAAAAAAGGCCCCTCCCACTCATATTACAACAGTGGGAGACCTGTTACAACGGTTTCTATGCAGAAATAAACGTTAGCCATATGGAAAAAAATCATGCCCAAAAAGATTTATCACCAAAGTACCTCACAAAACGAATAACATGCCAGTAAACTTTTTAAAAACAACTTTTCCAGTGTTATGCAAAGTTATCACTAAGCCTGCTACCAGTCGCTTCTACTGCAGTTAAGGCTCATACATTTATTTCAGTATTAACAGTATTTTCTCAGTCAAATTCTAGTCCCTAGAAAATAACTCAACTGCGCATACATTTATCAGCCTGATACCAGTCGCTACTACTGCATTAAAGTCTGTACTTACATCATATGGGTAACAGCAGTGTTTTCTTAGTCAATTCCATTCCTAGAAAATATTATACTGCACATACCTCATTTGCGGGGGACCCCGCATGCTATTCCCTTTTCTGAAGTTACCCCACTCCTCAGAATGTGCGAGAACAGCCAGTGGATCTTAGTTACGTCTGCTAAGATCATAGAAAACGCAGGCAGATTTTCTTCTTCTAAATACTGCCTGAGAGAAAAAACAGCACACTCCGGTGCCATTTTAAAATAATAAACTTTTGATTGAAGAATAATTAAGTAAAAAACTCCTATCTCCTCTCACAACCTCCTTTGTTGAGATTTGCAAGAGAATGACTGGATATGACATGTGAGGGGAGGAGCTATATAGCAGCTCTGCTTGGGTGATCCTCTTGCAACTTCCTGTTGGGAAGGAGAATATATCCCATAAGTAATGGATGACCCGTGGACTGAACACACTTAACAAGAGAAATATAGGATTTTAAGTAAGCCAACTTGGAGGGATATAGGAGCCATGTGGGTCTCATAACTACAGATAGCACCCTACTCTGCAATCTAATCATACCCTACCTCACGAACTTAATATATCTCCTGGCATGCATATCACATCTAGCCTTAGTCTAATATTTCTTGCTAATTAAGTATGCTCACCCTAGTTATGTACCTCTCTTTACCTGTGCTCAGAGGCCTGCTTAGCATTGTTCACCTCCATCCCTATGCACAGCTATACTTACTTAGCTAAACTACTCCTCTCAAAACATACAGATGATTTATTATGGTGTACATTTCAAAGTGACATATCTTA
The DNA here is from genome assembly GCF_027579735.1 of Bombina bombina. Lineage (NCBI taxonomy): Eukaryota > Metazoa > Chordata > Amphibia > Anura > Bombinatoridae > Bombina > Bombina bombina. Next base: position 64,429 of record NW_026512806.1, read on the forward strand.
TCTGCCCCAACTCTATGTCCATCTAGGTAATACAGTGAGTGGCCCTAGATTAAACAACAAATACTTTTTCTTCCCAACCTCAGACACCTATTAGAAATGTCTACCCCTCTACTCATACTATATACCCTCTCCCCTGGATACTCTACCATCTTATTGTAGATAGCTCCGCCCCCCCTCACCTCTCCACATTTTCTTTTTTAATATGAACGGCTCTTGCCCGCTGATTTTCCTCCTCTTCTCTATACTCTATGGTCTAGGTGTGGCCGTTACAAAAGCTAATTCCCCACATCTTAATATTACTGGAATAGAATGGTATAAAATATTTTCCCTATAGATGTTGGGATCATTTTACATTTAATATAATACAAATTGAAGTTACATTGCATATAGCCCATAGTTTATCTTTCACATCGCCAGGACATGATATGCGATGCCACTTACACATACTTATCTTTCACAGTTGTCCTCCTTTACACAAACGCATACAACCCAGACATGCTGGGAAAATTTTAACTCTCTCTACTTCAATACTTTATTATTAGCACAGACTGGAGAGACGGAGTTGTATCCTTTGTTTTGTTTTATAGGATGACCTACATGTTATGATACTGTATGTAATGCTCTGATATATTTACCGCTGATGGGCGAACTTTGTATATTACTTTGAGTTGAAACTAAAATAAAAAAAAAAAAAAATTGTTTATAAAACAAAAACAAAAAAAAAACCCCAGCTTTTTATTTAAACGTAACTTATATTTTCACTTTAAACTATGTGACGCTGCATGAAAAATGTGCCAAACAAGAAACCAGCTTCCATGAATAAGAAGCTGGCCAAAAAAGAAAAACAATTCCACTGTGGCTCTGGGCATGAGAAAAAACGAGTAATGTTATAAAACTGTGAAAGGGGAACTACTATCCATTGGTGAATGCTACTGGATTGATAAACCTAAATAACATGTGGTACCTTCTGTGCTTCTGAGTGTTCACTGCAGGGGAAAGACTAAAGCACCACTGTATGTGCGTTCACTTCAGTCATATCCACCCATAGCAACAAGCACATAAGAACAGAAACCCCTTCACACTAAAAGTTCAGGTGATATATGTCTCCAGAAAGAGTTGATCTCCCTAAATATTCATGGAAAAATAAAAAATGTTAAAGAACAGGGGCAAGATTTTTAGTTTAGTATCACTGAAAAATGATATTGAAATTTATTGCACTTTCAGAAATATAAAGGCTAACCTGACCAGGCTGGAGCAATGATGGGCACAGAAGGCACAGTGGTTGGCGTCTGGTGTTCAGAAGGGTCTGGAAGAACATGGACTTCATGTAAATCATCTACACCTGAGGTAGCAATGTCCTTGGTTTCTTCCTGTGAAATACAAAACTGGCCATTAATATGCAATATATCCTATATAGTAAAAGGCCAGGTATGTTTGTCAGATGCAGTAACGCGCAGTTGAGACTGCACAAGGACACAGGGTGTGTGTGACCAGGAGCGTCACCGGGCGGAGCGGCCGTGATGAGGGAGCATGGCCTGAGAGAGGGGGGGGGGGAGAGCGCAAAAGAGGGGGGGGGGAGAGAGCGCAAAAGAGAGGGGGGAGAGAGAGCGCAAAAGAAAGGGGGGGAGAGAGCGCAAAAGAAAGGGGGGGGAGAGCGCAAAAGAAAGGGGGGGGGACAGAGCGCAAAAGAGAGGGGGGGGACAGAGCGCAAAAGAGAGGGGGGGGACAGAGCGCAAAAGAGAGGGGGGGGGGGGGGGACAGAGCGCAAAAGAGAGGGGGGGGGGGACGAGCGCAAAAGAGAGGGGGGGGGGGACGAGCGCAAAAGAGAGGGGGGGGGGACAGAGCGCAAAAGAGAGGGGGTGGACAGAGCGCAAAAGAGAGGGGGGGGACAGAGCGCAAAAGAGAGGGGGGGGACAGAGCGCAAAAGAGAGGGGGGGGACAGAGCGCAAAAGAGAGGGGGGGGACAGAGCGCAAAAGAGAGGGGGGGGACGAGCGCAAAAGAGAGGGGGGGACAGAGCGCAAAAGAGAGGGGGGGACAGAGCGCAAAAGAGAGGGGGGGGAGAGAGAGCAAAAGAGAGGGGGGAGAGAGAGCAAAAGAGAGGGGGGAGAGAGAGCAAAAGAGAGGGGGGAGAGAGAGCAAAAGAGAGGGGGGAGAGAAAGCAAAAGAGAGGGGGGAGAGAGAGCAAAAGAGAGGGGGGAGAGAGAGCAAAAGAGAGGGGGGGAGAGAGAGCAAAAGAGAGGGGGGAGAGAGAGCAAAAGAGAGGGGGGAGAGAGAGCAAAAGAGAGGGGGGAGAGAGAGCAAAAGAGAGGGGGGGAGAGAGCAAAAGAGAGGGGGGAGAGAGCAAAAGAGGGGGGGAGAGAGAGCAAAAGAGGGGGGGAGAGAGAGCAAAAGAGGGGGGGGAGAGAGAGCAAAAGAGGGGGGGAGAGCAAAAGAGGGGGGGAGAGCAAAAGAGGGGGGGGAGAGCAAAAGAGGGGGGGAGAGCAAAAGAGGGGGGGAGAGCAAAAGAGGGGGGGAGAGCAAAAGAGGGGGGGAGAGAGCGCAAAAGAGGGGGGAGAGAGCGCAAAAGAGGGGGGAGAGAGCAAAAGAGGGGGGAGAGAGCAAAAGAGGGGGGAGAGAGCAAAAGAGGGGGGAGAGAGCAAAAGAGGGGGGGGAGAGCAAAAGAGGGAGAGAGAGAGCAAAAGAGGGGGGGAGAGAGAGCAAAAGAGGGGGGGAGAGAGAGCAAAAGAGGGGGGAGAGAGAGCAAAAGAGGGGGGAGAGAGAGCAAAAGAGGGGGGGGGGGAGAGAGCAAGAGGGGGGAGAGAGAGCAAAAGAGAGGGGGGAGAGAGAGCAAGAACATAATTTATGCTTACCTGATAAATTTATTTCTCTTGTAGTGTATCCAGTCCACGGATCATCCATTACTTGTGGAATATTCTCCTACCCAACAGGAAGTTGCAAGAGGATAACCCACAGCTGAGATGCTATATAGCTCCTCCCCTCACTGCCATATCCAGTCATTCGACCGAAAAAAGACGAGAAAGGAGAAACCATAGGGTGCAGTGGTGACTGTAGTTTAATTAAAATTTAGACCTGCCTTAAAAGGACAGGGCGGGCCGTGGACTGGATACACTACAAGAGAAATAAATTTATCAGGTAAGCATAAATTATGTTTTCTCTTGTTAAGTGTATCCAGTTAACGGATCATCCATTACTTGTGGGATACCAATACCAAAGCTAAAGTACACGGATGATGGGAAGGACAAGGCAGGAACTTAAACGGAAGGAACCACTGCCTGTAGAACCTTTCTCCCAAAAACAGCCTCCGAAGAAGCAAAAGTGTAAAATTTGTAAAATTTTGAAAAGGTGTGAAGCGAAGACCAAGTCGCAGCCTTGCAAATCTGTTCAACAGAGGCCTCATTTTTAAAGGCCCAGGTGGAAGCCACAGCTCTAGTAGAATGAGCTGTAATCCTTTCAGGAGGCTGCTGTCCAGCAGTCTCATAGGCTAAGCGTATTATGCTCCGAAGCCAAAAGGAGAGCGAGGTTGCCGAAGCTTTTTGACCTCTCCTCTGTAAACGACAAACAGGGCAGATGTTTGACGAAAAACAGAATTTATGTTTACCTGATAAATTTCTTTCTCCAACGGTGTGTTGGAACATCCGAATCTGGTTTCACTCCAGCTGACTGCTTGGAGATTGAACGCTTGATTTTATCGAAGCGAGGTTTCTCAGATTCTGTTATCGATACTCTTGTTCAGGCCAGAAAGCCTGTAACTAGAAAGATTTACCACAAAATTTGGAAAAAATATATCTGTTGGTGTGAATCTAAAGGATTCCCTTGGGACAAGGTTAAGATTCCTAGGATTCTATCCTTCCTTCAAGAAGGATTGGAAAAAGGATTATCGGCAAGTTCCCTGAAGGGACAGATTTCTGCCTTGTCGGTGTTACTTCACAAAAAACTGGCAGCTGTGCCAGATGTTCAAGCCTTTGTTCAGGCTCTGGTTAGAATCAAGCCTGTTTACAAACCTTTGACTCCTCCTTGGAGTCTCAATTTAGTTCTTCAGGGGGTTCCGTTTGAACCCTTACATTCCGTTGATATTAAGTTATTATCTTGGAAAGTTTTGTTTTTAGTTGCAATTTCTTCTGCTAGAAGAGTTTCAGAATTATCTGCTCTGCAGTGTTCTCCTCCTTATCTGGTGTTCCATGCAGATAAGGTGGTTTTACGTACTAAACCTGGTTTTCTTCCAAAGGTTGTTTCTAACAAAAACATTAACCAGGAGATTATCGTACCTTCTCTGTGTCCGAAACCAGTTTCAAAGAAGGAACGCTTGTTGCACAATTTGGATGTTGTTCGCGCTCTAAAATTCTATTTAGATGCTACAAAGGATTTTAGACAAACATCTTCCTTGTTTGTTGTTTATTCAGGTAAAAGGAGAGGTCAAAAAGCAACTTCTACCTCTCTCTCTTTTTGGATTAAAAGCATCATCAGATTAGCTTACGAGACTGCCGGACGGCAGCCTCCCGAAAGAATCACAGCTCATTCCACTAGGGCTGTGGCTTCCACATGGGCCTTCAAGAACGAGGCTTCTGTTGATCAGATATGTAGGGCAGCGACTTGGTCTTCACTGCACACTTTTACCAAATTTTACAAGTTTGATACTTTTGCTTCTTCGGAGGCTATTTTTGGGAGAAAGGTTTTGCAAGCCGTGGTGCCTTCCATTTAGGTGACCTGATTTGCTCCCTCCCTTCATCCGTGTCCTAAAGCTTTGGTATTGGTTCCCACAAGTAAGGATGACGCCGTGGACCGGACACACCTATGTTGGAGAAAACAGAATTTATGTTTACCTGATAAATTTCTTTCTCCAACGGTGTGTCCGGTCCACGGCCCGCCCTGGTTTTTTAATCAGGTCTGATAATTTATTTTCTTTAACTACAGTCACCACGGTACCATATGGTTTCTCCTATGCTATTATTCCTCCTTAACGTCGGTCGAATGACTGGGGTAGGCGGAGCCTAGGAGGGATCATGTGACCAGCTTTGCTGGGCTCTTTGCCATTTCCTGTTGGGGAAGAGAATATCCCACAAGTAAGGATGACGCCGTGGACCGGACACACCTATGTTGGAGAAATCTTTAATAGCCTGTAAGTAAAACTTCAAGGCACGGACTATGTCCAGATTATGCAAAAGACGTTCCTTCTTTGAAGAAGGATTAGGACACAATGATGGAACAACAATCTCTTGATTGATATTCCTGTTAGAAACCACCTTAGGTAAAAACCCAGGTTTGGTACGCAGAACTACCTTGTCTGAATGAAAAATCAGATAAGGAGAATCACAATGTAAGGCAGATAACTCAGAGACTCTTCGAGCCGAGGAAATAGCCATCAAAAACAGAACTTTCCAAGATAAAAGTTTAATATCAATGGAATGAAGGGGTTCAAACGGAACTCCCTGAAGAGCAACAGTTTTAAACACAGGCTTAATCCTAACCAAAGCCAGACAAAATGCCTGGACGTCTGGAACTTCTGCCAGACGCTTGTGCAAAAGAATAG
>NW_026512807.1:0-55739 GCF_027579735.1 Bombina bombina
ACCTCTACATTTGATATATAGTTGCCTAAGATAAGATCTCAATTGCATAGCTGAACTTGAAACAAAGTATCCTATATGAACTATACAGCAACTATTGTTTTATCCACTATAAAATTGTATCTACAAACATTCTGTTAGAAATTACAACTTGTATAAACCCAAAACTGTATAAATTATAAGATTTCTACGTTATTATTTTAATTTAATTTATTTTTTAGATATTATGTACATTTTTATACATAGAGACACCGGTGTCATTTTTTAAACTTTGAAGGAATTGTAATAATTTTTGTTTAACTGTACTTTTAGCATCACTACTATTGGGTAAATTTACCATAATCAAATAAAGGATCATATTTATTTCTTAAATAGTTTCGACATCCATTTTTTCCAAAAGAGAATATAAAATTAGGACTCATCAAAACATTAACATATATTGAGCCCACATATTATCACACATATTTACAGTAAGACACATTGGGAATAGCAACTTATTTTGCGCCACCTACTACAACTAACTATAACCAGGATTCTTTGAAAGAAGATACTCAACACCTCACAGACCAGCTCACCTCACAGCAAGAAACTATTGTGTCACTTCAAGAAAAATTGGATGACTTAGAGAACCGCAGTAGATGCAAAAATATGCACATTAGAGGTGTACCTGAGTCTGTGTTACCAAAAGACTTTCTGGTTTACCTTCAAGTCTTATTTCAACACCAAAAGGACCCATCTTTCTCAGCGGAGATCCCTTGGGTTCAAGCACACAGAACTTTAAGACCTAAACCACCTGACTCAGCACCACCCAGAGACATTGTAATTTGTTTTAAGAATTTCCAAGAAAAAGAGATGCTCTTATCTCAATCCAGAAAGAATCAACCTATACGGTTCAGAGGTAATGCTCTGCAATTTTTTCAGGACCTTTCGACACGGACTTTGCAGTGGAGGAAAGATTTTGCCCCAATCACCACTCTGTTACGGAATAAAAAGATTCAATATCGTTGGGGATTCCCAATGCACATCTGGACCATCAGGAACAATTCCCGCCACATATGTAGGACTCCAGAAGATATCCCAAACTTTTGCTCCACACTGGACCTAGACCCCCCTTCTGGGTCCTCCTCCCTCACCCACGACCTACATTCTCTACCCAAGACACGAAATCCACCAGCCGATTCTTGGCACACCGTCCTACAAAAGAAGAATAAACCAGCTGTGGCCTCACCTGGAAGCCAAACCACTTCTAGCCCTGCTTCTTCACCTCATGCCACCTAATAACTTATTCGCCTTTAGTTTGCACAGACTTTGAACATTGTAAAGACATGTGACTGAAGTCCCCCGTCAGATCTGGCAAGTAACTGTACAATGTGTTTGTAATCTCTTGATACCTTATGAATAACTGTACTTACATCTCCTTATAACTATCCCAGCCCCCCCAGCCCCCTTCCTCTCCCTTTTCCAACCTTCCACCCCTCCCATATCCCATACCCCTTCCGTTCTTACCCCCTCTGGCCAGGGTATCCGGCTCCACCAAACCAACTTAACCCACATTCCATAGGGCTAGTAGTGGTCATATCCCCTAACCACTTTCATGTATGCCCTATAATAGGAAGATAGTTTTTTCCCCTTTTGTTCACCTTGTTGATAATTTCATGTTTAATATTATTGTTAATATTTCATTGTTTTTTATGACTTTTTCATCAACAAAATGCAAAATGTTTGTTGAATATGTTCTCATTTGCAGGAACCCATTTGCTCTCATATATGCATTACACCACTGAGCTGTTCCCCCTCCCCAACCACCAGATATCATGCACTCGGTTGACAGCAAATACACTTTATGGGAAGCACACAAATGTGTGCTTAGAGGAGAGCTCATTAAGCTTAAAGCTCAACATTTAAAAACACATAGACAGTCCTATAAGACCCTGTCAGACTCACTTGCTAAATTAGACCTTGCCCATAAGCTATCCCCAACTGATCCCCTAAAACAAACGATTTGCATAAAGCTCAACTTGCACTAGATAGTTTTTTACAAATTGAATATCAAACAATATGCACAAAAACAAAGGGTATGTTTTACTACGAAAGTAACAGATCAGGCAAATTATTAGCCAGGGCACTGAAAAAGAAAAAATTAAAGTCGTATATCTATGAAATCCATCAACCCAAATCCTCAATTACTCTTAAAACTACCAAGGACATCCTTCAATCTTTTCATGACTACTACCGTTCTTTATAATCTACAAATAGACAAGTCAGCGTAAGTATCACCCCTATCCATGACTGACTACGTTTCCAGTGCACAATTGCCGACAATTTCGCCTGACCAACTCAAAGACCTTAATAAGCCCATCTCCCATCACGAATTGCTAGCAGCCATTAAATCATTAAATAACAGGAAAAGTCTGGGCCCGGATTATCAGGCAAATACTACTATACATTCTCATCAGTACTCACACCACATCTTACACATCTTTTTAATGAAGTGTCCCATAACAATCCCTTCCCCCAATCTGTGCTATAAACCCATGTAGTCGTTATTCCCAAACCAGGCAAACCACCAACCGTTCCAGCGAACTTCCGCCCAATATCTCTTCTCAATACAGATATCAAATTGTACGCAAAAATACTCACAACCCGTATTAACACTGTATTAGCATCTTTAATTCATTTAAATCAAGCAGGGTTTACCCTCATAGGGAAACAAAAGATAATACTATTAAAATTTGCATCTCATGGAATATGCCCATAAACACAATATACCCTCTGCATTCATTTCTATGGACGCAGAGAAAGCCTTTGATAGGCTAAATTGGCAATTCCTGGGAACAACACTTACTAAATTCGGATTTGATCAAGCCTTTATAGGTAAAATTTTCTCCTTATACAATCAACCACTAGCCAAAGTCAAACTAAATTATACATTATCCCGCCCATTTCAGATCTCCAATGGTACAAGACAGGGCTCCCCTTTTTCTCCCATACTATTTGTACTTGCCATGGAGGTTCTGGCCTCCATATCTGAAAAAAATGCTATCCAAGGTTTCAAATTTGATCAATATGAATCTAAGACTTCTCTATATGCGGATGATATATTTTTAACACTCACACAGCCAGCTTCCTCGATTCCCCCCCTCCTCCAAACTTTAAACACCTACAGTAATTTTTCCAATTTCAGAATCAATATTTCCAAATCAGAACTCCTTCCCATTGGGCTTCAGGCAGATGTACTGAAAATAATACAATAGCTTGCTCATTTTCGCACACAGCAACAATCAACTAGGAATATACATCTCCCCTTACAAGCCACATTACTAGATACAAATTTCAAAGACATAACCATAACGACACAAGCTCTCCTACGTTCCTGGAGCAACAAACCTCTATCATGGGTGGGCAGGATCAATGCTGTTAAAATGATACTTCTCCCAAAACTACTTTATCTTTTCCAGACCCTCCCCATTCCCTTACCATTACCACTAATACATAATCTGCAAAACTAATCATGAAAAATATTTGGCAACATAAGCATCCCCGAATTGCAACTGCAACCCTCTATCACCTGAAGGATTTAGGAGGCTTGGGGATCCCAAATCTGCAACAGTACAGATTGGCCACCTTCCTTACCAGAATTATCAACTGGTGCAAGCATTCGCCGCACAAAGAGTGGGTTCTTTTAGAGCATCACCTATCCAACACTAACCATCTTGGGAGCAAGTGTGGCTCTCCCCGAAATCGAGGAACCTACCAGTTCCTCTTCCGTCAATAATTGCTGAAACTTTTCATCTATGGGATACAGTAATTAAAAAACACAGGTACATATCCACAATACCCTCTCCCCTGACTCCCATTTTAGAAAACTTAGATTTCCCCTTTCAACAACCAAAGCAAGCAGTGTTGAAACCTCACATAACCAAGTCCATCCTTGCCATATCTCATAGATAATGGTAAACCCAAAACTCAAATTGAGATTACCCCCGCATATGAAAATTGGTTTTGCTACCTTCAAATGTCGGATTTTCTTATGAGACATCACACAAAACCCAACTTATGTGCAACTTAACTAATTTCAAGAGTATCTGTACCAAGAAGCCATAAACAAAGGTATCCTATCAACCACATATCAAATTCATGCACCCATACACTACCTCACTTCCTTCCTATGTAGACAAATGGGAAAAAGAGATCGACGCACACCAACCCAAAAAAATGGTACCACATCTTCTCATCATGACCAAATCCTCATCTTCTATATACACACTACAGATGAATATTAAATTCTTATGCAGATGGTACTACACACTGTCCCTGCACATAATCTTCCCCACATCCTCCAACTTGTTGGAGAGGTTGTAACACAGAAGGTACTCCCACTCACATTTGGTGGGCTTGTCCCATTGCTCAATCTTACTGGATGACAATCAAGACTGAAATGGAAAGGGCACTCTCAACGACTAGACCTAAACATCTGTTTTTCCTCTTTAACAAATTTACTAAGATTAAATGTAAATTGAGACTCACATTGCTGACCATTATGGTCAACTCAGCAAAAAACTTATCCCAAAAAATTGGAAATCACCGCACCTCCCATCAGTTAACACCAGGAGAGAGATAACCACCCAATCTCTCCAGCTAGAAAAACACCACTACACAAAGTAAACGTTTGGATGATTATCAATCCATTTGCTTCCTCTGGGAAGAATATCTAAATCAAGCACCACCACCATCCTGAATACACTTCATCTTTCTCACGTCCCCTCTAGTACCCACAAGCACTCTAGACCCAATGCATATATACCTCCTTAACCACTTGTCCAACAGCTTGCAAGCAGTCAGCATTAGATATGCTTGGAATCAGTTGGTTGAAGGATTATCCTACTAATGAACGTTTATTACATCCCAATTCCTCTACAACTGACACTTAAATACTTTCCTGCGAGAACAGCATTGCACTATATTTATCTTATGTTGTTTCTGTTCTTTGTATTTCACTGTTATGTATTGTGTCATCGCAAACTACTTTGTAATGTGACCTTCTTTCAGTTGGTCTCAGTCATACTGATTTTCTCTTTTCAGTAATTTATTTGCTTTACCTTTAATAAAGTTTTTTTAAAAAAAAAAAAAAAAAAAAATCTTTACTCTGCATCCCATCCTTGTCAAGTGACCAAACGTAATTGCATAATTGACTGAGTTGTTTCATTGCCATTTGTGGTCTGTTCCCTCATTATTTTATTAACAATAAAGCAGTTAAAAGGTATCCTCCATATATTCTCTACATGTGTAATCTAAGGCCACCCTGTTAGTAACTTTTTCAAATCCACTTAATAAAGGTTGTTCAACATAAATGGGCCAACAAGGGACTTAACAGAATAGGAGATGTTTTGGATGGCCAGACCATGCTAATGTATACACAATATGCAGAACTAGACATTAGAGACCATACAGCTCAAGTCCAGAGTACGAGAGGTCACAGACACAACTGCCATTGCTCCTATATACTGAAACATTATGTTTGGCTTATAAATGACAAAAAAGGAACAATAGTCAAATTATATCCCATTTTTAACTTACATGGCAAACAGGTAACATTGAAATTCATGTCTAAATTGGAGATTAAACTAAATGAAGTATGGTCAATACATAAGTGGGCCAAAGTATTAAATAAAGGGGCTTCCTTTTCATATAGAACTAATCTTCAAGAACCTTTTATTAAGCCTTTAGATGGTACCTACACCCAGATAGACTCTATTACTGTGATAATCCTCAGGATTGTTTGTGTTTTAGGGTTAGTGGAAAAATTAAAACTTTTGTGTATTTGTGCTGGAGTTGTATAAATGTGTTACATTTATAGGAGGAAACATCTACCTTATCAACAATCCCTTATTGTGGTTTAATAAATTGAGAGCTACTATTTGTATGGCTCTTGGGATATGTATTGCTAGATATTGGTAGACTAAGGAACCTCATTTCTCAGTTATCACACATAAAATCAGATATTATTATCAGCTGGCTAGTCTATTAGTAGATATACTAGATAAGATATACCAATACTTAGCCCTTTGGGAACTGTGGATAATGTTTGAGGGATCCCAGAGAAAATAATTATTACTACTTCTAAAACACAATGACTTTATCATCTGTCTTACAAAGCTATTATTTAAGACCCAAGGGGACTTAATTATACAAACCGGTTAACATAAGCAGGGGCCAGAACTCACCCTGGGGAGAAAGGGATTTTGAACCATTTTGCTATATTCTCATTATACAGGATTTTTTTTTGAGCTTCTATTTAGTATGAGGATGATGGTTGGAAAGGTTAAGAGTAACTGTTATAGATAGAGCAATTTTCATGACTCCTAATTACTGATTCTGTATGTTTTCCCTATTTATTCTTATAGGATGCATTTAATTAAGAGTAACACCATTATTATTTAAAATTGTTGAATAAAAAAGGAGGAACTGGTGAGCACAGCAACATCAAAAGGCCGAAGACAACTGTGGTGGTTGAATGCAAAATGATTACCTTGGTAGGTATATCGTGCTCAAAGTCTACAATCAAGAAAAAACTTAATGGAATTAAATACAGAGGGTTTACTGCAAAGTGCAAACCACAGGTAAGCCACAAGAATAGAAAGGTCAAATTAGGCTTTGCCAGGAAATGTATAAAAAAGCCTGCCCAGTTCTGGAACAATATTATTTGCACAGATGAAACAAAAATCAACCTGGACCATAATGATGAGAAGAGTAGTGTTTGGAGAAGGGAAGGAACAGCTCATGATACATATCATACCACATCATCTTTAAAATATGGTAGATGTAGTGTTATGGTATAGGCATGTATGGCTGCCAATGGAACTAGTGTTTATTGATGATGTTATTACTGACAGAAGAAGTATGATGGTTTCTGAAGTACATAGAGCTATATTATCTGATCAGATTCCGACAAATTCTGCATACCTGGACAATGGCTCAAAAAATACTGTGATAGAAACCAAAGAGGATTTCAAGGCAAAAAAGTGGAATATTATTAAATGCCCAAGTCAGCCACCTGTCCACAACCAAATTAAACATGCAAAATGGAAGGAAAAAATAACCAAAAACAAGCAGCAACTTAATACAGCTGCAGTAAAGTCCTGGCAAAGGATCACTAGGGAGGAAACCCAGGACTTGGAGATGTCCATGTGTTATAGACTTCAGGCAGCCATTCACTGCAAATGGTTTTTAACCACATATTAAGAATGATTAGTTTATTTATTATTATTTTAGTTTGTCCAATTACTTTTGAGCCCCCGAAAATGGGGGACTATATATGAAAATTGCTGAAATTGAAGTTCATAGAAAAGTTCATACAATAGTAATAGTTTTGTTAAACCACTTGAATTAAAGCTGAAAGTCTGCACTTCATTTGAAATTTATTGTGGCGGTGTATAGAGCCAAAACTTTAAAAATAATGTGCATGAGCAAAAAATTAATTTTGGCCGAAATATATTTTTCAAAACGTTCAGTTGAATTTAGTTTATGTGGTTGTTCAGTTCAGCCAAATATTGGTTTCGGATTCATTATCATTGTTTCTATTGGGAACAGCTAATTAAGAACTCATTTTAATATAAATCTGACATTATAGAAGTTTTAATGGCAAATGGAATGAATGAACAAACAAATCGCTTTGGTCAAGCAATCATTTACCCTTAAACTGTTTCCTCCTGTAATGTATTCAGTTTCTCATATATATATATATATTATTAAATTATTAAAGGGACACTATAAATAGAAAAACTAATAAAAAGGCATATATAGATGTCCTGGGCAGTTTCGTTATCAATAATCCTTTATTGTCATTATTTAAAAAGGCTCCTTCATTTTTGGAATGTACAAAAGTTTTTTGTAGACATTACTACTGCATATACAGTAAGCAGTGAAAATGGCAAATAAAAGGCAGATGTTTTATCTACATCTCTGACCTGTTTGATTTGATTTGCTCTTTATATCTGAACATAAGCACACACTTGATTCACTCATTTCATGCTAATGAGTCACCATTTTTAAAATGATATGCAGCACAAATAGCTATCCTGCGGCATGTTTCCACTGAAATTACTATGTTCTGAGTATTTTATTTTTTCAGCCCCAACCCCTCATTAACATATTTGACATCACGTTTGTGGCCATCATTAACTGATTTGGGCACAACTAGATTAGTTAGTACAATATTTCCAACTATAGTATTGCTGTTTATGCCCCATTTTTAGTATTTAGCTGTGACATTTCTCTCAAGATTTATAAATATAGCTGGAGAGCTTAACTGAACAATAAGTTAAATATATTTTTTTAAGATTTAATTTTCATTATAAAATCCTATCAAATGGGTAAGCTGGTCAGCAGAGATAGTCGTTGTTCATTCACAGATCAATGGATTTACTGATTTATTTTTTGTAGCTAAACTCTGTATATAATGTTTGTAAATGAACAATTTTTGCAACTTGTATTTATTTGTAGCTTATAATTTGTATTTTTTTTAAATAAATATATAAATATTAATAACACTGTTGAGGGCAATCACATGTTTTACAGAAAACATTGATGGTGAATAGATCTTTATTCCATTTTACAAGTTCACTAACATTTTTATTTTATTTTATAAGAGCAACCTTAGCCTCCTTTTTAGTTAATGTTAAGCAGCTTGGTAGTTTTTAGAAGAAATAAAAAAATAGCATCTCAAAGTATGTTGCTTAGAGACTCTAACCCCATGGTATAATGTGACGGAAATGGTTTGCTTGTGCTGCCCCAAAAGATACGCAAATGTATTTAAAAATAATTCATAAACTATGTAAGACTTCTGTTTAGTTAATATATCTTTATTGTTTTAAACAAAAACCATTAAATAACTATAAATTATTTATTGCTTTAACATTTAAAAATGCAATATGTTATATTCCTATTTATTAAAAAAAAATCTTTTTGACTACCAGAGTCAGCATAATTCCTAAATATTTATATGATTTTATTGATTATAGCCTAGCACTTTTGATAGGACAGGGTGTGCTGTCAATATTGCAGGCCCGTGCTAAGATTTGCACACAATCTAATACAACAAGTCAAAGGTAAAACTAAATTACCAGAGAATGTTTAATGCAGGTGATATTTCTTTAGCGACCCGATACTTTCAATGAATATTAAGACCTCTCTAAATATTGCACAAATTGAAAGTTGTGAGCACAACACATAAGAGTGCTAAAAATTTAACGTGACTGGAGACCTGAGGTAAAGTGTTAGGGCTAGAATAAAAGTATAACAAAACACATGTAAAATATTTTTAAAATAAAGTAATGCATTCATTTATATTCTATTAATATAAAATATATTTTATTATGGAAATAAATGTACAAAATGTGTTCATGTATATATATATATATATACATACACCAAGCGTTAGCATTAAACTTGAATCCATTAATGTCAGCATTTGTTCAGCCATTAACTGGTGCAATGTAAACTATTTTTGGTACCCTTTGACTTTAATGTAAGCCAAAAACAATATTATACTGTCATTATGTTGCTACCATAAAAAAGTGACAGATTTGTAAACTGCTGCACAATGTTATCTTTTTTATGGCAGTCGTTTTAACAGCTACTAGTCGGGTAAAAAAATCAACTAAAGCAATGTAAAGGCAGCCTATCTTCTGTCTTTATTATCTTACATGAGCATTCCAGACAACAAAGAGGGTATCTACCTGCTACCCCGCCAAGACTACCACAGAAAAACTACAAGTTAGAAGGTTTACACCTACCGAGAAGGTCATCCTCTCCCTGGGGTGATACACTAACCTTACACTATTAAGGTTGGGAAATGTGAATGCATTACCTTAAGGTGATTTACAACACTACATATTTCAGCCTTTGGAACTTAGTCTTGATATACCGGTATATAAGCAGTACTAAAGATCAGAAATCAAAATTCCTCTAGGGGGCGGTAATGTTAGAAAAAATTGTATAAAACAATAATTGAATGCTCAGCTTATTGAGAAATATCACTCAGCTAATTCCAGAAGTGTTGTTCTTACACTCCTATAATTGCAGGATGTAAGATGCAATTTAGGATAATTACAATAAACTTAACATCGGTATGATAGTCCCACAATGTCCACATGCAATGTGTTCCACACAAGATGTAAGGTGTCAGTCTCTTGCTTGCTCTTTAAATCACAGAGGCTTCCTTCTCTATTTTCCCTTCAAAATGTGCACCAAATAGATGCTGCTCCTCTGTCAGCCGGGACTCAGTGAGCTGGAGAATTGTGAGTCTCCAGAACGTCTCCAACAGCACACATGAAGCGTCCTATGTTTTATATGCCTAGAATATTAGCAGTACTGTAGCGATAGTGTATTTTTCTTTGTTCTGGATATATACAACAAAGTTATGTTGCAGAAAAGTTTATTTTCATTGAAAGTGTTTACAAAAACCATAGAATTTGAAGGTTCTGCACACTTTTTTGAAAATGAAAGTTTTAGTTTGTCATATGAATCCATATGAGATAAGCTCTCCTTGTAAGATTTGTCAGAAAGAGTGTTTAGATGACATGATGGATTTGATCATTCTAACTTTTTATTTTGTTTTTACTGTAATATCAATAATAGTTCCCAGTGACAGAATCAATAGAGTGATTGCATTGAATGCACAAGGAATAATATTTTAGTGGCACTATTGAGATATTGTTTTCATCTGAAGATTTATTCAATATCTCCGTCTGTTGCAGATAAAATCATAAAGGGATGTAAAGTCGGATCATTTCAGCAACTATTATTGCTCCATTTAGTAGCACTTATTTTGCTACTTATCCACCTGGTGGACCATTATTTTCTGTAGGAAAATGCCATTGAGCATGAAGCGCGGTTGAACTAAACAGAAAGATTTCCGCAATTTTGAAATGATATGTTTAAAAGCTTTTCTCACTTTTTCTCTGGAAAGTAAAAAAAAAAGTTTCATCAGTGTATGTTGCAAAGTAACATTTACATAGGGAATATTATAACAAGAAACAGAACCTTATAGTAAACATTATGGCCCAGATCACATGTAGAGCACTTATGATAGTGCAGCAAGTGATATTAATATCTCTGGACTATGCTAAAATTAGCACCCACAGATTATTAATGGGGATATCGCAAATAACAATTTTGTAATCCCAGCCATTCTGATAGGAAGGAATATGATATTAAGTTCTTGGAGATCAAAGAAGAGTCCGAGCTTGAGGGAATTCATAAAGAAAATGTTGTACCAAATCAATGTAGAGCAATATGACCCTAGGTTAATACAGTAGGTAGCAGTCAAAAAAATATTTTCCAAATGGCTTAGGGTCATATTTTCATTCCCAGAAGGTACGCAGCGACAGATAGTCAAACCCTTTAAAAAATAATTTTTAACATGTCAGTTCTTATTGGGAATTTTCCCCATTTTTGTTCAGATTGAGGAGGCTGGCCTTAGTTTAGCAAAGGCACAAGGCAGGAGGGACAGAGAGAAGGATTGAGGAAGCTAGGGAGAGAGGGAATATATTACATCTTTTTTTTTCTCTCTTCCTCCCTCCCCTTCTCCATTCAAGGTTTTGCTAGTGTACCGCATAAACTCACTCAGTGATAAACTGATAAATCGCAGTTCCTAAGTCAGTAGCAAGACCTGGCGTAAATAAATATTCGTATATCACTTATGCATTTCATCATATTAAGGTGACTAATATATGTTTTCAGTTATACTCATAGTTTTTATATAACATGATTAATAGTATACTATTTCCCTTCCCACATTAGTATTGACCCATGTATGTATTTCTTCAAACCATGGTGGCTAATTTATGCTTTCAGTTATATTTATAGTTTTTATATAACATGATTCACAGTATACTATTTCTCTTTCCACATAAGTATCGGCCCATAGGAGACACCTCTTTCACATTTTAACAAAAATACTTTGTATGGCTCTCTTGATGCCATAAATTATGTTTTTTCATTATTTTCATTTAAGACTTGTTTTAGATTATTTCAAGGCAAAAAAAAATTGAAAATGTGAGGTTTAACTATTGCATGTTTCAATTTATCTGTGATGTAACATACAATTGATATGATCTTTCTCTTTTGTACCTGAATGCCACTTGCCTGTCAATTTGCATATAAACAATAGAAATTAAATTAAAAACAAAAACAACAAAAAAAAAAACAACAGAATTACCGGAGAAGTTTTAGCACAGCTGACATCCTTTAGCATACCCTATACTTTAATGTAGATCACAACCTTGCTAATAGTACAAGTTGAAAGTTATGGCTTGCGCTTAAGCAAAAAAGCAACACTCAATTACACTCATATATAAACATTTTTAATAAAAATATGTTTAATATTATATATTTTTTCTAAAAGTATAAAAAGGGATTTGGTTATATGTTAAAGTATTTAATAGGGAAGGGCTCCAAAGAGTGTATGTGTGTGTGAGAGTATGGGGTTGTCATGTTCGTTGTTCAGAGAGAATTGCATGGCATTTTGGCTTTGAACTGACCTTACTAGGCAGGATTAGACTGATATACTTCAGAAAAGTTATCCTCTGTGAAAAACACAATTGGGCTAAAAGAGGCTGCTCCTAGGTGGCAACTCGCAATAGAACAAGCTACTGAGCTGTTGTTCATTCCTGGTAAAGTGCTTCTTTTTTTGTATGCATTGGTATTATGAACCTGGGGAAGTCTCCCTAAGGGTGATGGGGAAACCAGACGTGGACTCCTTGCCCATTTTGATTAGAGCGATATGGCTGCATCTCACTGAAGAGGCCCAAAGAAGGCCAAAACGATTGTCTGGGGTTGTCATGTTCCTTGTTCAGAGGAGAATTGCCTGGCATTTCAGGGCTGGACTGACCTTACTAGGTGGTACCAGACTGATATACTTCAGGAAAGTTCCTCTCTGTGAAAGCACAATTGGTCTAAAAGAGGCTGCTTCTAGGTGGTAACTTGCCATAGAAAAGCTACTAAGCTGTTGTTCAGTCCTGGTACAGTGCTTCTCTTTCTGTATGCATTGGTATTATGACCCTGCAAAAGTCTCCTGTAACGGTAATGGGGAAAACCAGACGTGAACTCTTTGCACAATGTGATTAGAGGGATATGGCTGTACCTCACTGTTAAAGCCCAAATAAGGCCACAAAGTTTGGGGTTGACATGTTCCTTGTTCAGAGGAGCATTGCTGGTATTTTGGGGCTGGAGTGATTTTAAGGCTGCTCCTAGGTGGCAACTCGCAATAGAACAAGCTACTGAGCTGTTCTTCGTTCCTGGTAAAGTGCTTGTTTTTTTGTATGCAATGGTATTATGAACCTGGGGAAGTCTCCCTAAGGGTGATGGGGAAACCAGACGTGGACTCCTTGCCCATTTTGAATAGAGCGATATGGCTGCATCTCACTGAAGAGGCGCAAAAAAAGGCCAAAACAATTGTTGGGGTTGTCATGTTCCTTGTTCAGAGGAGAATTGCCTGGCATTTCAGGGCTGTACTGACCTTACTAGGCGTGATCAGACTGATATACTTCAGGAAATTATTTCTCTGCGAAAAGAAGAATTTGGCTGAAAGAGGCTGCTCCTAGGTGATAACTCACTATAGAACAAACTACTTAGCTGTTGTTCGTTCCTGGTAATTTGTTTCACTTTCTTTATGCATATATACACATACATATATATATAGTTGGGTGCAATTTGTTAAAATGCTATGATGTAATGTGATTAGTTTGTGTTGGTGGATGCCATATGCCTAAGTTGGAATTCAAAAATTATAATGCTGAATATATATATTCATAGAACAGGCTAACAATGGTATAGAGCCAGTTATTCGTTCCTGTCAGTGTGCTTCTATCTGCTTGTATTTAGTCTCCATATGGGAAAAAGGGGAATCCAGATGTGGACTCCTTGCAAAGTGTGCTTAGAGGAATATGGCTACACCTCACTGACGAGGTCCAATGAAGGCCAAAACGATCATCTGGGGTTGCTGTGTTCCTTGTTCAGAGAGGCATTGCCTGGTATTTCAGCGCTGGACTCACCATAATAGGTTGGATCAGACTGATATACTACTCTGTGAAAAGCATTACTGGACTAAAAAAAGCTGCACCCAGGTGGTAAATCGCCATAGAACAGGCTAACAATGGTATTGAGCCAGTTGTTCATTCCTGTGAGTGTGCTTCTGTTTGTATTTAGTCTCCCTATGGGAAAAAGGGGAATCCAGATGTGAACTCCTTGCTCAGTGTGCTAAGAGGAATATGACTACACCTCACTGACGAGGCCCAATAAAGGCTGAAACGATCGTCTGAGGTTGTTGTGTTCTTTGTTAAGAGAGGAATTGCCTGGTATTTTGGCGCTGGACTGACCGTAATAGTGGGATCAGACTGATATATACAGGAATGTACTACTCTGTGAAAAGCATTACTGGGCTAAAAGAAGCTGCACCCAGGTGGTAAATTTCCATAGAACAGGCTAACAATGGTATTGAGGCAGTTGTTCGTTCCTGAGTGTGCTTCTATCTGTTTGTATATGCATATGTATGTATATATTTATATTTATTTATATATAATATATATATATATATATATATATATATATATGTATATATACTGTATATATGTTGGTAAGTGCCCTGACTACAAAAAAAGCCTGTTTAAAAAGATTCAAGGTCACAAGTTCAAACACCGGAAGGGCCGACTCAACCATTCATCCTTCTAGGTCGATTAAATGAGTACCATTACATTGGTAATAAAAACAACTATTACTATTCAGCTGCCGATTTGGTTAATTCCGAGAGCGAGTGCTGAAAAAGCTCTTTGAGTCCCACTGGGAGAAAGGCGCTATATAAATACTAGTTATTATTTTATACATATATATATATATATATATATATATATATATATATGTGTGTGTGTGTATTTTTTTCTGTTAAATTCTGTTGGTGCATTCATTTGGATATTGGTTTCATGCTGAAACAAATGCACATATCTAAAAAATATATAGCTATAGATATATATTTTACACACACACACACACACACATATATATATATACAATATATATATAATACATATATATATATATATATATATATATATATATATATATATATATATATATACCAAAAGGAATGCACTCACAGGACTTTAGGATATCAATAAGTCAAAATGTTATTGACGTTTCAGGGACTGATATGTCCTCTTCTTCAGAATAACAATACTGTGCCAAACAACACTCTTATATAATGTATACAGTGAAACAAAATCAACCAATCCAAACCTGGTGTGAACAATCAAATCAAACATGCAAGATTCGTAGCTGGAACGCACACCGTGTGTTCCACAGACCCAGAAGTAACCTCACTTCCTGCTTAGGAATAACATAAAAATATATATCAAGACGTTATATACAAAGTAGGTCAACATAAAAAAAATTAAACATCACAGACATATCAACACACATAATGTGAATAAATTCTAATGTGTATACCTTAAATTTTCAATAAATGCGGTGTGTGGCGATATTCACCGTGAGATAGACTTGAGGGTCACTGGTTGCCATGGTAACCACAGATACTGTGAAGTGTGAGTGCCTGTATGCATGACTATGCCAGGAGAGCCTAATGTCCTAAATTTTTGTGCCTAGTAAAATAGTATGAATTATACCATATGTACATGTTTTCAATGTTAGCAAATTATGGGTTCACAAGAATCCCGTGAGATAGGAGTGTTGGCCGGAGGGACTAAGATATGCGGTTCATCACATATCCAATCATGTGATAAAGAACCAGGATATATTTGTTTTTAGTACCTCATTTCCAGCGAGTTAAGTGTGCCACATGCTTAGATGTACCTTCATCAAATCATTTAAACCTAGAACATATCAACAAGTGTATGTAGTGCTAGATATAAACATGGTATATCAGAGTGGCTACAAATCAAGCAAATACCTTGAATAATAAATACAATATCTACAAGTGTCTTGAACTGATAAATTCAACAGCAAATATATCTTTGGAAGTATACATCATATACTTCATTCCTTTGGAATCAGGTTAGTAATTACATACTGTAATATGTGCCATATCTTACTTGACAATATATATGCAAAAATACATATACTGAAGGCCCAATAGAGTATAGACTGTAAATCATCTGTGAAACTGTAGAGAAATATGTCAATGTGTGTACAGGATCAGAGAGACAATCCCAGCAAACACATCAGGCACCAGTAATGTACCAGGAGAGCATGCAGACCTAAAGGTTTGCCTCAGACCAGAGAGCGACTGCCTCCACTTCCACAGAGATACTGCACCCCTGGTCTTTATCAGGTGTTATCTCCTATATTATTGCCTTAAAATCAGGTGTGGAATTAAATCCATGGGGTTGGATGGTCCCCAATCTGTACATCCATTCCGCTTCCCTTTTAAGTAGAATTTTTTTTTGCAGTTTCGGAATATGATCGATAAGGATTGTTCTTATAGAGATACCGTAAGGTCCCTCTCAGAACAGTGGCGTGCCACAGGTTGATCAGAGTAGCCTTTTTCCAAAGCCTGCCTTATGGCCCATCTATGGTTGGCCATTCTTTCTTTTGTGGTACTCTGCGTTTTCCCAACATAGTAAAGGGCACAGGGGCAAATGAGGATGTAGATCATGAAGCAAGAAGGGGTTTCAATGGCACTGCCTAATCAGTAATTATGACTACACTCTCGATGGATTACTGGCTTTATTCCATATAATCTCAGGGTAGACGGTACTGTGTATTATTTGACTTGTAAAGAAAAGCATGGGCAGAAGAGACCATTAGAGAATACACAGTTAGTACTCATGTAGACATCTATAACATAAATTGTGTATATACATTATGAAAAGATTGAGTACCAAATGGTAAGGGGAGTTCGCTTGAATCATTAAAAACATGACTTTTATCTAATATGCAAAAAAACAGGAGATAAAATAAAGGGATGTGCAATTAAAAACAATAGCTGCCTGGGACGTGATAAAAGGGGTCTCTTATATCACAATAAGTACCTGAATATAACGGCTATAGGTTGTTGCATATTGGGTATTAGCAGTATAGACTGCAAATGTATAATAGAACTCTGCAAACAAAAGTGACTAAGTTTCCCTATGTTATGGGTAACACCATGAATGGTTAATTTGCAGGGGTTGTGTTCAACATATATACATTGCGAATTCAGGACATATGTCCAATACTGTCTAAGTATTACCCACAGTGTCTTGTTAGCATGAACTACTGTTCATTAAATTTAGCATAACGGTGCATAAAGCAAAGATATCATTAACTAAAAGATCAGTGTGATTGGTGCATACTTAGGTATCCGTGTTTGTCAGTTCTAGACACCACAGAGTGGTTAAGCATATGACATCTTATGTAGTATAATAGTTTGACTGGTTAAGCAAAAATAGTTTATTTACAAATAATGCTAGATAATCAGGTGTACATTTATTTAAAGAAAGTATTAGTTCACTTGGCAGATATTTGTATGCTATAATAAAGTATTGGGTTGCAAGTATTACTTGACAATAACTGGATTTACACAGTACTGTCTCTAAGGTAATAGCGTTTGCACAGCAAGCGTGTAATGTTAGTCTGAAGATGATTGACTTTAACACTAATAATAAAAGTAACTGACTTGCTGTGTGACGTATAGCATGTGTGTACTAATATCTAGTGATTCACAGCTCTTTATTCCAGTTTAAGTATGATACAATAATAAACAACATAACCTTATGCCAAGTAGATTTTTGGCGATATAAGTAGCTAAATTGCCACCCGATTAATTTAATAACTTGCCTCTCTTACACTTGTGAATCTATAATATAACCAGTATTCAGCTTAAACACAGTAGTGTCCCAGGGATACCTGTGTTTGCACAGCAAAGTATCATGTTTGTCTGGAAATAATCACTGATCTTAGTACCAGTTTTACTAAAGTACAATATTACACAAAGTGAACCCTTGCTACAATAATTTGTAGCGATATGTAAAGCTGGAATGCCACAAGGGTAGCTAATATCTAGCCTCTGTAACACTTGTAAATCTGTGAAACAGCTAGTATTAAGCTTGCACATTAGCTTTCTGTGGTAAGTAAAAGTTAAGCGATATTGCGCTCCAATATGCTACAATATAAAGTAACTGCTAACAAGAGTATGCAAATGTAACCTACTCGAACATGTCTATCAACAGTCTCCAACAGAGTCTATATAGTATACATGTAAGGTAATCTGTATATACATGGTAATAGATTGGAGGACGCTATAGCGGCAGGTCGGTAAGTATAATTAACAAGTTACACCCCAGATTAAGCTAGCCCTAACATACACAGGAGCTCCCTGACTCCTCACCATTGCCATTTAAAAGAAGACATCGCCAACGCAGAGTAAGATTCAACACTGTCAATACCAGTGGCACTGAATACTCTGATAATGACAGAGACTGCTCCACACACATTGACTCTTTTCTCCTCTCTACAAAATATTGATCATAGCATACCACAACAGTCAAGGGGTCAATATAGATCACCTCATTTTTTAGGGGTGACCACCCGATCCAGAGGGGGAGGAACAACAGGCCAAACATCAGGAGGGCAAAATTATATCATCATCAGCTCTTATGTTCTGACTCCTGCTGAAGAAAAATTACTTTAAGGGCTATCTATTGTGCCCAGTCGCGGGATTACAGAACGAGACCTCAGATGAGATATACAACGGTTCCAGAGATTACTCAAAATAAAGGAACATTTTCAATACCACTCCCACAACTGACAGTATACAAAACAGGTGCAAAAAACTTAGCACATTTGAGCCAACTAACTGCAACCCTAGCACTAAA
This sequence comes from Bombina bombina, assembly GCF_027579735.1. Classification (NCBI taxonomy): domain Eukaryota; kingdom Metazoa; phylum Chordata; class Amphibia; order Anura; family Bombinatoridae; genus Bombina; species Bombina bombina. The sequence continues at coordinate 18,864 of NW_026512807.1, forward strand.
ACTTTCATTAGACTCATTTTGCAAGAAATGGAATCTGAACAAAAGGACAGTGGAGAACACTTAGCTGTTAGACATTAACCCCTTAATGACCACAGCACTTTTCCATTTTCTGTCCGTTTGGGACCAAGGCTATTTTTACATTTCTGCAGTGTTTGTGTTTAGCTGTAATTTTCCTCTTACTCATTTACTGTACCCATACATATTATATACCGTTTTTCTCGCCATTAAATGGACTTTCTAAGGATACCATTATTTTCATCATATCTTATAATTTCCTATAAAAAAAAATATAAAATATGAGGAAAAAATTGAAAAAAACACACTTTTTCTAACTTTGACCCCCAAAATCTGTTACACATCTACAATCACCAAAAAACACCTATGCTAAATAGTTTCTAAATTTTGTCCTGAGTTTAGAAATACCCAATGTTTACATGTTCTTTACTTTTTTTGCAAGTTATAGGGCCATAAATACAAGTAGCACTTTGCTATTTCCAAACAACTTTTTTTCAAAATTAGCGCTAGTTACATTGGAACCCTGATATCTGTCAGGAATACCTGAATATCCCTTGACATGTATATATTTTTTTTTAGAAGACAACCCAAAGTATTGATCTAGGCCCATTTTGGTATATTTCATGCCACCATTTCACCGCCAAATGTCATCAAATAAAAAAAAAAGTTCACTTTTTCACAAATTTTGTCACAAACTTTAGGTTTCCCACTGAAATTATTTACAAACAGCTTCTGCAATTAAGGCACAAATGGTTGTAAATGCTTCTTTGGGATCCCCTTTGTTCAGAAATAGCAGACTTATATGGCTTTGTGGTTGCTTTTTGGTAAGTAGAAGGCCGCTAAATGCTGCTGCGCACCACACGTAAATTATGCCCAGCAGTTAAGGGGTTAAATTAGGTAGCTTGTAGGGAGCTTGCAGGGTTAATTTTAGCTTTAGGGTAGTGTAGTAGACAACCCCAAGTATTGATCTAGGCCCATTTTGGTATATTTCATGCCACCATTTCACCGCCAAATGCGATCAAATTAAAAAAAACGTTAAATTTTTCACAATTTTAGTTTTCTCACTGAAATCATTTACAAACAGCTTGTGCAATTATGGCACAAATGGTTGTAAATGCTTCTCTGGGATCCCCTTTGTTCAGAAATAGCAGACATATATGGCTTTGGCGTTGCTTTTTGGTAATTAGAAGGCCGCCAAATGCCGCTGCATTTCACACGTGTATTATGGCTAGCAGTGAAGGGGTTAATTATGTAGCTTGTAGGGAGCTTGCAGGGTTAATTTTAGCTTTAGTGTAGAGCTCAGCCTCCCACCTGAAACATGAGACCCCTGATCTCTCCCAAACAGCTCTCTTCCCTCCCCCACCCCCCAATTGTCCCCGCCATCTTAAGTACTGGCAGAAACTCTGCCAGTACTAAAATAAAAGCTATATTTGGGTTTTTTTTTTTTTTTTTAACCATATTTACATATGCTGCTGTGTAGGATCCCCCCTTAGCCCCCAGCCTTACTGATCCCCCACCAAAGAGCTCTCTAACCCTCCCCCTCTGCCTTAATGGGCGCCATCTTGGGTACTGGCAGCTGTCTGTAAGTACCCAGTTTAGTGAATAATGTGCCTTTTTTTAAAAATAAAAACCCTTTTCTGCAGTGTAGCTTCCCCCCCCCCCCAAGATCAACCCCCCACCCCTTCCACATCTCTTAGCTGTTATTTACAGCTTTCAAAAAGTTAATTCAAGTACTTGATTTTTCTGTAGTGTAGCGGTTCCCTCCCACTCCCGCCCCGTGCACGCGCCCGCCCGCCGCCCCCCGTGCACGCGCGCACTCCCGTGCGCGCTCCCGCCCCCTCCACTCCACTGGGCACATCGATGGCCGCCCACCCGCCTCCCAGACTTGCTCCCACCCACCAACGATACCGGCCACCGATGTCCGGTGCAGAGAGGGCCACAGAGTGGCTCTCTCTGCATCGGATGGCCAAGGGGGGTTATTGCAGGATGCCTCCATATCGAGGCATCACTGCAATAACCGGAAAGCAGCTGGAAGCGAGCAGGATCGCTTCCAGCTGCTTTCCACACCGAGGACGTGCAGGGTACGTTCTCAGGCATTAACTGCCTTTTTTTTGAGGACGTACCCTGCACGTCCTCGGTCGTTAAGGGGTTAAAATCAGACCCCCACCTTGATAATCAGACCAGCTGATAAGGGCGAGCCATAGTCCTGATAAATTATGTAAATTACAGAGATGACATTTTACAGCAACTTGCAGATCAAAACACATACAAAACATTTACGTTTGATCCCATATTGTCCTATAAAAGGGAAGTGGATGAGTTAATCCATTGGGGTTTCGAACATGGTTACATCAGATCAGATGCAGGTCAAAAAAATTTGTATCACAGATATTCCCATTACACCCATTCTGTATACAATACCAAAAAAACCCATAAAACAATACATAACCCCCTGGTTGACCTATTGTTTCGGCTAGAGGGTCCATACTACAACCAGTGGCCCAGTACATCGACTCCTTACTGCAACCTATGGTCAGACAGACTAAATCCTTGCTACTGGACACTCAGGAGCTCATTTATTTATTTTATTTATTTATAAAATATTTTACCAGGAAGGATACATTGAGATTTCTCTCATTTTCAAGTATGTCCTGGGTCCACAAGACATTGCATTGATAACATAGGGTACAATAAAATACAAAAAACAATAATAATACACAATATATGAAAAGAAAAAAAAAAGAAAAAAAAAATTAACATAGAACAGGTATTTAATCAACCATGACAGATGCATTCTGTTTTGAGATATGTAGAGAGGGATCTCTTAAAGGATATTAGGCTTGGGGAAGGTTTGAAAGTGTGCGGGAGGTTGTTCCATAATTGTGGTGCTCTGTAGGAAAAGGAGGATCGAGCTGCTTTCTTTTTGTATTGAGGCAAGCTAAATAACGTGCTGGTATTGGATCGGAGGTTATAGGAGGTGGGAATAGCCGGGGAGAGCATTCTGCTCAGGTAGGGTGGGAGCTTCCCAGAAATGCTCTTAAACACAAGGCAAGAAAGATGGAGGGAGCGTCTGGATTCCAGCGACAGCCAGTTTAGTTCTTTTAGCATGTCACAATGGTGGGTCCTGTAGTTACATTGTAGCACAAAGCGGCATAACGAGTTATATAACGTATTTAGTTTATTAAGGTGAGTTTGCGGTGTAGGTGCATATACTACGCCCCCGTAATCCATGATAGGCATCAGCATTTGCTGTACAATCTTTTCCTTTACTGTAGGGCTGAGGCAAGATTTGTTTCTGTACAGGGCACCTAGTTTTGGATAAAGTTTAGATGCAAGTTTTTCTATGTGGAGGCCAAAAGATAGATTGGGGTCTAACAACATACCCAAGTATTTGAAAGAGTGGACTGCAGTCAGTGTGCAATTGGATTTAGTTTTGATGTGTAGATGGGAATTTTGTAATTTGTGTAATTTAGGCCCTGTTCCAAAGATCATTGTGACAGTTTTGTCAGTGTTTAGGAAGAGTTTGTTTTTTGATATCCACTTTTCTACCTCTGTGAATTGGTCTTGGAGCACTGCTTCAAGCTGCGGCAGATTGGAATTGTTTACATAGATTACCGTGTCGTTTGCGTACATGTGTACAGTTGAGGATTTGCAGACATTAGGCAGATCATTTATAAATAATGTGAATAGCAGGGGGCCGAGAATGGATCCTTGGGGAACACCACACGTGACCGGGAGAGGGAGGGAGTCACTGTCAGAAATGGAGACATATTGTGATCGATACAATACATATGATCGAAACCAGGTTAGCGGATGATCACCAATACCTGAGTTTTTTAGTTTGAGCAGTAGTATATCGTGGTCTACTGTGTCAAAGGCCTTTGCAAAGTCAAGGAAAATAGCTCCAGTTAGGTCTCCATGTTCCATACCAGTTTGGATGTCGTTGCAAACTTTTAGGAGGGCAGTTGTAGTGGAGTGATTCGGGCAAAAACCTGATTGATCAGGGGTCAGATAGTTAGATTGTTGGTAATACTCACAAAGTTGCGTATGGACGCATTTTTCTAAATTTTTGACAATACTGGGAGCAAATGGGACGATAATTAGAAACCAAGGTTAACTCCCCACTTTTATGGATAGGCACTACTCTTGCAGTTTTCCAAAGTTTGGGTATGTATCCAGACACCAAGGATTCGTTAATTAGGGTTGTGATGGGATTAGCAATTGCCGGCGCACTGATCTTCAACAGCATTGCTGGGATTTGATCAGGTCCAGACTGGTTTTTCATTTTTAGATTATTAAGGTGTTTCTTAATTACATTAATGGGTACAGGTCTAAAATTGAACTTCTGTATATTGGGTCTTTGCTGATTTAGTGGGGCCTGATCCACATTTGTAGTTTCAGGATGCGCGTCATTTATTAGTTTGTCAATCAGGGTGGTGGAGCATCCGACAAAATAACTATTAAAGGCATTTGCTACTTCTAAGGGGAGTTGCAGGGTTTGGTTATCCACATTGACAGTACGGGGTTGGGAGTGGATTGGTGGATTTTGTAAGTTGTTTATGAGTTTCCAAAACTTTCTAGGGTTTGATATGTTATTGTTCAGATTTTCACAGAAATATTGGCCTTGGCCAATTTTGTTTGTTTAGTGCATATATTTCGCCATTGTCTATATAAACAGTGATCGTTCATAGAGCCTGTATGCTTGAACTTTGACCACAATGAATCCCGAAACTGGTACATTTGAATGAGGTCAGCTGTGATCCAATTTAAGTGTGCTCCTTTTACTCTCACCTTACGCAGCGGGGCATGCATATTCCAAACTTGTAGGAGTTCAGACTGGAAGAATTCTACTGCGGAATCTAGATCTGGGATTAGGTTTAATCTGTGCCAGGGGAGGTTCTTAATGTCATTTAGAAATGATTGAAGATTAAATTTTTTGAAGGACCTGGTGATTTAACCTTGGGAGAGGATTTAGTTGCCTTTATTTTGCGCACGCAGTACACTAGGCAGTGGTCACTGAAATTGTTAGGGAGAACACCTGCCTCCTGGATTCGGTTGGGAGAAGTGGAGAGAATCCAGTCAAGCAGGGTGTGATTATGGCTTTTGATGTTTATGCGAGTTGGGGAGGAGATTAATTGCGTTAGCTGCAAAGATTTAAACAGTGAGCGACAACTATTATTTTTTAGATTCAGCCAATCAATATTAAAATCTCCAAAAACCAAAATTTCACTTTTTGGGTTTTGAGCTATGGTTTCACTAAGGAGATGTGCTATGTCAGAAAGGGAATGTACAGGGGAGCTAGGTGGGCGGTAGATCCCTGCAACAATTATTGATTTACTGCATGGGATTTCAATTTTGCCAGAAAGGAAATCAAAGGTGGCAGGAGAGCTAGATTTTTGTAAGGGGGTGAACTTTGTGGAATTGTCAACATAAATTACAATGCCGCCTCCTCTCTTTGCTCTATCATTTCTATGGCATGAATATCCATGTATTGCAAAGGCAGAGTCAGGTATTTTTGCGGTTAGCCACGATTCAGAGATCACAATGATTTTGGGTTTGTATTGTAAACACCAAGTTTGCAGTGCATCAATTTTCGGTAGTAAGCTGCGGATATTACAGTGCACAAAGGAGAGGCCTTTCTTAGCTGGAAGGCTAGGAATGGAATTTGTTAGGGGACCAGGGTTAGACTCTACGTCATTTGCAAGGGCAAGTAACATAAGGAATAGGAATTTGGAAATCATTTTTGATTGGCCATATAGTGAATGTGATACTTTATAATTTTGTGAGGTGGGGGTAGGAGGGTTATTTTTTATAACCCTCCACCAGCACTCAGCAGATAAGTTACAGCAACAGAGTAGGCCATGATGTATGATAATTTGTTTTCCAGTTTGAGGTGTGTGCTTATGGCGGTTATTATGTGAACCAAATTGGAGTGAGAAAAGGGTTATCATGAATAACAGTATGGATATATTTGGATTCATGTTAGTGGTATGAGGTGTGTAGATAAAAAATAAAAATGAAAAGTATATACACTATTGATGTGTGATATATAGCTATATGTAGGAAGAGAGGGTATTTATTCTATAGGGTTAAGTAGAAGGAAGGATGTGCTGATCAGTGGTTGCAGCTGTCATTTAAGGAGAATGAAAGAAGTGTGGGAGACTATCTATAAAGGAAGAAATGAGCCTGGGGTGGGTGGGGTAAGGGGCAGGGTGGGAGGGAAACTATCTTGCAGGATCTACCTTTTTGCAAAGCAGGGGCACAGCTGAGATAAGTTCTGTATTTTCTTGCAAGGCTTGGGTAGATATGTTTAAAAATCAGGCTTTTTGCAAAGCAGGGGCACAGCTGAGATAAGTTCTGTATTTTCTTGCAAGGCTTGGGTAGATATGTTTAAAAATCAGGCTTTTTGCAAAGCAGGGGCACAGCTGAGATAAGTTCTGTATTTTCTTGCATGGCTTGGGTAGATATGTTTAAAAATCAGGCTTTTTGCAAAGCAGGGGCACAGCTGAGATAAGTTCTGTATTTTCTTGCAAGGCTTGGGTAGATATGTTTAAAAATCAGGCTTTTTGCAAAGCAGGGGCACAGCTGAGATAAGTTCTGTATTTTCTTGCAAGGCTTGGGTAGATATGTTTAAAAATCAGGCTAAAGGAGAGAGATAAATTAGCGTCAGATTGGGCTGCAAACATTTAGAGGAATGGGGAGGGAATATCTATGAACATTTGAGCTAAGGGTCATAAAAGCAAAAACACAGGGAAAGTTAAAATTACAGAGATAACACAGAGGTATTCATGTAGGGGAATAAAACCATTAAAGTACAAAAAAAGATACATGGCCTTAGCTGATTAAACTAACTTTTAACATAATGGTCAGACATAATGGTAATAAAATACGCATTTTAAATCATAAAAACAAAACAAAAAATAGCCAATACATATAACAATACACACATCAGAAAATAACAGGGTACGTTAAATATAATGATATAACTATCTTGCAGGATCTAACTTTTTGCAAAGCAGGGGCACAGCTGAGATAAGTTCTGTATTTTCTTGCAAGGCTTGGGTAGATATGTTTAAAAATCAGACTTTTTGCAAAGCAGGGGCACAGCTGAGATAAGTTCTGTATTTTCTTGCAAGGCTTGGGTAGATATGTTTAAAAATCAGGCTTTTTGCAAAGCAGGGGCACAGCTGAGATAAGTTCTGTATTTTCTTGCAAGGCTTGGGTAGATATGTTTAAAAATCAGGCTTTTTGCAAAGCAGGGGCACAGCTGAGATAAGTTCTGTATTTTCTTGCAAGGCTTGGGTAGATATGTTTAAAAATCACTCTTTTTGCAAAGCAGGGGCACAGCTGAGATAAGTTCTGTATTTTCTTGCAAGGCTTGGGTAGATATGTTTAAAAATCAGGCTTTTTGCAAAGCAGGGGCACAGCTGAGATAAGTTCTGTATTTTCTTGCAAGGCTTGGGTAGATATGTTTAAAAATCAGGCTTTTTGCAAAGCAGGGGCACAGCTGAGATAAGTTCTGTATTTTCTTGCAAGGCTTGGGTAGATATGTTTAAAAATCAGGCTTTTTGCAAAGCAGGGGCACAGCTGAGATAAGTTCTGTATTTTCTTGCAAGGCTTGGGTAGATATGTTTAAAAATCAGGCTTTTTGCAAAGCAGGGGCACAGCTGAGATAAGTTCCGTATTTTCTTGCAAGGCTTGGGTAGATATGTTTAAAAATCAGGCTTTTTGCAAAGCAGGGGCACAGCTGAGATAAGTTCTGTATTTTCTTGCAAGGCTTGGGTAATGTGGCCCAGTACATCGACTCCTTACTGCAACCTATGGTCAGACAGACTAAATCCTTGCTACTGGACACTCAAGAGCTCATTAAATTATTGAGAGATACAAAAATCTCAGAAGGTGACTTATTGGTCACCTTAGATGTAAAAAACGCATATACTATTATCCTACATAACGAAGGATTGAATGCGTCAAAAGATTAGATTAGATTTTTTTATTGTCATTGTACAGAGTAAAAAAACAGAGACAACAAAATTATAGTTGACTATCTAACCTATCCATAACACAAGGTAGTACTATAATGGTAAATCTGGCAAAGGACAATGCAAAATCAAGTGACTTGTGCAAAGAATTTTCATACACAAAATGTAAAGTGCAATATGCAAATAAAAATTATTTCTATACCACACATATATAAAATAAAATATGCAAAAATAATTATTTTTAATAGTAAAAAGTATATAAGGTGCAAGTGCAAAAGTTAATTCAAAACACACCTTCTTCAGTACACAGAATACACCAGACCTCCAGTGGACTATCTTTTATCTTTAATTGAAATTTGTTTGAAAAATAACTGTTTCAAATTTGAAGAAAGATATTATGTACAGACCTCTGGGATGGCCATGGGCTCCAACATGGCCCCTGCTTATGCAAATAGATTTATGTCCTCTTTTGAGAACCAATATCTGTGGGCTACCAACGAACTGTTGATTATCTTCTTCCGAAGATATATCGACGACATCCTCCTCATATGGAGGGGTAGTCAAGATTCATTAGAAAATTGGTTCACAACATTTAACAGCACTGACACCACGGTATTATTAAAGATTAACATTGAGGAACAAAACATTAATTTCTTAAATTTTTCAATCTTCAGTTCACAGAACTCATTAGGTACCACTCTATACACCAAGTCAACAGACCTCAACTCCCTGCTGAAAGCAGAGAGTTGTCATCCGCCTTCATTAATTAAAGAAATTGTCAAGTCACAGATGATAAGGGCACTGAGAAATAATTCACATACTGAAGCTGGGGTCTCCCAGTTACATGAAGTTAGAGATAGATTTCGTCAGAGGGGCTACAGACCCCAGATGGTGGACACCATGATGGAAGAAGTTTAAAGTCACTGTCAAATGGACTTGATACAAACAAATAGAGAAAGGGAGGTCACAGATAAGAAATTGATCATGGTCACCACCTTCGAACCCAATACCACCCAAGTGGAAGCATACTGAGAAAACATTGGTCCCTTCTAACCTCGGACCCAAAGTTACCATGTATCAAAGATACCACACCAATGGTGGGCTATAGACAAGGTACCAACTTAAGAGACCTTTTAGTCAAGACGGATCCTAAGTCTTGTTACCAACACACACAGAGGACCAATATCAAAGGGTGCTACAAATGCTTAGGATGTGCAACTTGCAACAGTCTAATTGCAACAAAATCCTTTCATCACCCCTACAAAAATAAAACCTTCAAGATTAGGTTCTCTATTTCATGCAACACAACACATGTGATCTACATCCTCATTTGACCCTGTGCCCTTTACTATGTGGGGAAATTCAGGGTACCATGAAAGAAAAATTGACCAACCATAGATTGGCCATAAGGCAGGCTTTGGACAAAAGCTACTCTGATCAATCTGTGGCACACCACTGTGCTGAGAGGGGCCATCCGGTATCCTCTATAAGAACTATCCTTATTGATCATGTTCCGAAACTTGACAGGGTGGAGACAGAGAAAAAAAATCTCCTGAGGATGTACAGATTGGGGACCATCCACCCATGTGGACTTAATTCCACACCTGATTTTAAGGCAATAATATAGACGATAACACCTGATACAGACCAGGGCTGCAGTATCTCTGTGCAAGTGGAGACAGTGGCTATCAGGTCTGCGGCAAACCTTTTGGTCTGCATGCTCTCCTGGTACATTACTGGTGCTGAGGTGTTTGCTGGGATCATCTCTCTGATCCTGTACACACCTTGACATATTTCTCTACAGTTTCACAGATGATTTACAGTCACTCAGGAGATTCAGTGTTCCCTATTGGGCCTTCATATATATTGTCAGATATTGTCAGATATTGTCAGATATCTTATTATTATAAGATATGGCACATATTACAGTATGTAATTACTTACCTGATTCAAAAGGAATTAAGTCTATGATGTATATTTCCAAAGATATTTGTTCTGTTGAATTTATCTGTTCAAGACACTTGTAGATGACAGCATCTGTGGTTACCATGGCAACCAATGACCCTCAACCCTAGCTCACGGTGAGTTTCACCACACACCGCATTTATTGAAAGTTGATGGTATACACAGTAGAATTTATTCACATTACGTGTGTTGATATGTCTGTGATGTTTATTTTTTCTTGATGTTCATCTACTTTTTATATAACGTCTTAATATATATTTTTATGTTATTCCGAAACCGGAAGTGAGGTCACTTCCAGATCTGTGGAACGCATTGTGTGCGTTTCAGCTATGAATCTTGCATATTTGATTTGATTGTTCACATCCGGTTTGGATTGATTGATTTGTTTCACTGTATACACTATATAAGAGTGTTGTTTGGCACAGTATTGTTATTCTGAAGAAGGGGATATATCAGTCCCCGAAACGTCAATAAAATTTTGACTTATTGATATCCTAAAGTCCTGTGAGTGCATTCCTTTTGGTTTCTATTATCTACATATTTGCACCCAGGTAGCTGACCCAGGAGGGTGGATTCACTTTTTGGAGTTTGTATATATATGAAGGGGATGGTTGGCTCCCCGAAATGTCACTGCGAGTGCGGATCTATTACTTGGAATTAGATATTTCTGTTCCTGACACTCTGGCTCATATCTTAAGAGGTGAGAGTGCAAATCCCTATGATCTTTCGTATATATATATATATATATTTAAAAATAAAAATAACATTTTCCTCTAAGTGAAGAACACAGGTATTTGAAGTATTCCTAATAGACTGTGGGCAATAGCTCTGTTGGCCTAATGCACCTTCGGGTTAGTGCTCGAGAAAAAATAGAGAACATTTTTTTTGGTGCCCGTAGAAGTCTAGCAGAAAGAAAGATAGCGAGGTCGTGCCAAATGACCACCAGATGTTAGCATGCCAACATTTTTCTTGTTCACTACATTTTTACTTTCAACTTTTAATAACAGCACAAACATGGGATAACTATTGATTTATCGCTTTAAGGACCAGTAAACACAGTAGATTTGCATAATCAACAAATGCAAAATAACAAGACAATGCAATAGTACTTAGGGCTAGATTTATCAAGCCCCTGCGGCAGCAAGTTCTCACAAGAACTTGCTTGCCGCGATTTATCAAGCAGCGGTCACCAGACCGCTGCTTCCCTAACATCTTTGCCACCTCTATTGTGGCGAAATCAAATTTCCTCGGTCAAATCCGACCGAGGAGATTGACAGCTCCTGCCCGCGCGTGATTGGCTGTGCGCGGGATTGCACGCGAGCGCAAAATTGCACTCGTGTGCAATGTTAATTACCTGCAGGTAATTTCGCCCCGCCACAGGCGAGCTGAGGCGTACAGGGCGCGTATATGCGCCCCTGTACACCTCAGCATTGATAAATCTAGCCCTTAGTCTGAACTTCAAATGAGAAGTAGATTTTTTTTCTGACATTTGTAAAAGTTACGTCTATTTCCACTCCCCCTGTACCATGTGACAGCCATCAGCTAATCACAAATGCATACACGTACCATGTGACAGCCATCAGCCAATCACAAATCCATATACGCTTATTCTGTGAATTCTTGCACATGCTCAGTAGGAGCTGGTGACTCAAAAAGTTTAAATATAAAAAGGCTGTAATATTTTTTAATGGAAGTAAATAAGAAAGTTGTTTAAAATTGCATGCTCTATCTGAATCATGAAAGTTTAATTTTGACTTGAGTGAACCTTTAAAGGTTTAGAAATCTTGGTAAAATAGTGCATAAATTAAAAGCCTTATTAAAGTTATAAATATATATGTAATAAAATAACCCTACTTTTATCTAGAAACAAAGCCTCTAAATAATATAAGATGGTCTCTAGGTCAATATTGCATGCGCAATTGTCATTTTAGTGAATCACATGCACACTAGAACACAAAACGCAGATTTGTCATTAGTCCATCCTATATAATAAAAGGCCAGGTTTGTTTGTCCGAAGCGGTCATATGCAGTAGAGACTGCAGCGTGAGACAAACATACATGGCCTTGCCAGTAAGAAAGCATGAGGATCAGACAGCAGAGAGGGTGGGCGGGACGGTTGCATAACCGGGCATTACTGGACGTGGTGGGGACGTGAACGGACAGGAGCAGGTGTGATGGGGGCGTGGTTGGATGGGGCGGCTATGACGGGGGCAGGCGGGTGGGACTGCTGCACTGCAAAAAATGGCCCGTGTACACAGGCTTCAGGACTAGTTCCTAATGATCTAACAAAATGTTCATTAGTCTTGGGGTAGATTAGATACATACCTCTATCAATATTGCCTCTTCTGCTGCTCCTCTGTCCGATCAGTGAGACAATTCTGTGCTTTGGTGTACCACTCCCTGATGTGAGCATCATCATCCACATGTCCTCTATCCATACGGTGCTTCGATAGTGGCGCACCTCAGGAAAGTGGACAAAGGGGATCAAACATGCGTATGCGTTGGGTGAAAAAGGCTTATAATGCGCATGCAGTCACCATGATGTTTCTACCTAAGTAGAACATCTTTACAGGACTGGGATAACAGAAGAAATAGTGGGGTTGGCGGATTACAAAATTTTAAATATAAAATACAGGAAAATGGAGAAAAAAATAAAAAGGTACCTATTAAAAATATTATTATTTATATAAAGAAGTTTTAAATGACAAAAATCATTTTTGAGTTTCATATTCCTTTAAGAGCAATAAAAATATATCACTCCACTTGTAATTTACACCTATATGTATTATAAAACCTTTTAAGATATTGTAGCAGCAATTACAGATATCACATTTATTAAAGATATCAAAATTAATAAAACCATGAAAAATATGATCTCACATCAGATGGTCTCTCTTTAATGAAGACCCAGATGTCATTCTAATATCTAGAGGTGCTAAAAGCTGCTAAGGCTATCATTCTGTGGATTGGGTATCCAACTTTTTTAATGGGGGCCCACAATTGAGATTTTTTATTCTTTGTGGTGCATTAAGAATATGTGCACTTATAATGAAGTGTTTTAGCAATATATACAGCACAGCTTGAAAATCCCTTCCAATATTTGCCTGATGTATTTTAGGACTGGGAGGCTAGGATGAGACAGGGAAACACGTGGGAACTAGTGCATATGTCCTGCAAACAGGGCCGTGGCCAGTGGGGGTGAGGTCAAGGGTGTTTTGTGGACAGGGTTGGCATAATGTGGGCAGGGCCAGAATTGGTCTTTGATAGGGACTGCTATTACATTTGAAGCTGAGACATTTATAAAAAAAAAAAAGTAAAACAGTGGAGGGGGACAGATCTGTCAATCTGTGACAATTATGAAATTATCAATCTGTGACAATCATGAAATATGCAGGAAGGTTGGGAGCTCTGCATGTGCTTGGACAAGTGCTAGAATCCTACATATACACACATAGGACCAAAAATAAAAAAATGGGTTATCCTAGAAAGAAAATGAACTGCAGAGAATAGGAGTAAGCATGTAATCAAATTAGTTTACAACTGCAGATGAGTTATATGGATGGCTGCAATAGTTTGGAAGTTAGTGTGTAAATAATTTATATTCTATATTAACGCCTGTGACATTGTAACTTTATAAGCTCATTTTATAACTTCCCATAGCTGACCGCAGCAGAGGAGATAAGAAAAGGAAAGCATGCTTTTAAGCCTAGAATAGCAAGTTACAGCATAGTGATACCCAATATTCAATATTTTAACTAATACCATGCTAAAAAACAAACAAACAAACCTAGAGTGCGTATATTTTTTACAGGCTAATCTTTACTTTGAGTACATAGTTCTACCTATTGTTTAATGACCTTATATGGATTTCTTTTACTCTATTTTTATTTTAGATATCTGACTGTTTCAGTCTGCATCAGATCAGTGTTAGTACTGCATTTATATGTAATTATGACTGGTTTAATATTTTGTTAAAACATAGCCTATCTGGGCTCATAACCAGATTATTTAAATTCATGCAGCATGTACACTTAAATGTTAAGTATGATAAGATCAAACACTTTTTTTGCTCATATTAAAGGTCAATGTTATTTCTAAACCGTTCACCTTTCGTTAATTGAAATGTAGTACTCAGTTCATGAGAGGTTCTTTCCTTTGTTGTAGTATAATTTTGTCTCTAAGATGATATCCTTAATATCTAAAATTTAATTAAATTCCCGAATTGTTAAACGTTTATTTTGCAAAAATCCCAGGTAAGGCTTAGTTAAAAATTGTAATGAGCAACTTACACCATACTGTATATACACTCATATAATATCAATAATTTATATTTGCCAGATGTCTCCAAACACAGTGCATGTTGCTCTAAATTACTGTTTTGTGGACTCAACGATATTACATTTAAAATGAAATTAAATTTGGCTGGGGAAGAAACTCCTGAGAAATCTGTGAATCTAGTTTACAAATCTAGACTTAAATATTCAAGGCCCGTAGGATGTATCCATAAGACTGAAATATTACATATTGAGTTTAAATTATACTATATGTATTTGTATTCTAACTTTATTAATGAAACCAGTAATTAAATGTTGTAGGAAATGATGCCACAGGATACAGTTATGGGCTGTTAATTCAAGGTTCCCTTTCTACAAGTGGCGTGCTAAAGTTAGAAATAAAAAAAAAAAAACATCATATATATAAATAATATATATATATAAGAACATTTTCTTCCATTTTGTAGCGCACTTGCCAAACTCAAAGGGGACAGTCTCTAATTTTGAGCTCTGTTCCGTTGTCCCTCTGAGAAGGCTTAATGTACCTACAGTGGGGCAAAAAAGTATTTAGTCAGCCACCAATTGTGCAAGTTCTCCCACTTAAGAAGATGAGAGAGGCCTGAAATTTTCATCATAGGTATACCTAAACTATGAGAGATAAAATGTGGAAACAAATCCAGACATTCACATTGTCTGATTTGGAAAGAATTTATTTGCATATTATGGTGGTAGCATTGTGCTCATGAGAGCGTTTAAGTAAGCAGCAATTGCAGCATTTTAAAATATATATGTATAGCTTATATACATATATATTTATGTGTTAATTTGTGTATAGCACACATATTAAAGCATAAATATATATGTAGATATTCAAATACATATGTATTTACTGGAACTACACAGTTCCCATAGAAAGCAATGTTTTAAACACCCCTCACCCGCTAACTTTAAAAGCCAAAAAATTGTCTAGTGCAGACCCTTTATTTTGAGGGCATTTGGGGAACTTTTAGAAAATTAACCAGAGATCTAACCTCTGGTTAATTTTCTGAGCACAACTTGTAATGGCTGGTTATTTATCAAATGCCTGCAAATAGGCAAATTTGCCCATTTGTGGGAGCGCGATAAGTTAGCTTTCCACTTGTAATCTCCAGCCCATTATGGGCTAAATTACAATTGGCGTGGTATTTTTTTTTTTTTTTTAACGATCACGAAAACTGCTAGTTTTGCTAGAGCTTTTTGCACTAGTCAGGTTGCATTCGTTTTAAAAGTAAAAAAAAAACGTATTTTGCGCTAGCGGTAATCTGAATGACGTGAAAAAAAACTAAACTAATTTCCAGTGTGCGAGTGCATGTATTCCCCCATAAAAATTAATGGAGAAAAAAAAGTGGGGAAAAAACTCACACACGAGATTGCTCAAACATCACATTTCGCATTCCCCATAGAAGTCAATGGAGAGAAAAAATTGTTAAAATTAAAATAAAATATATATATAAAATATATATATATATATATTTAGGGTGATATTGCTTTTTAAATTGTTGTTAGTGATAGTGTACTACAAACACATACTTGTCTGTTTCCAAAATCTGACTTGACGTTGAACATCTTAAATATCCCACTGGCTCTCTCACTCTCAGCCAGATAATTACTTACTGACTTGCTTTGCTGACACTTTGACAATGACAGTCAGTCTGAGTGATACACACTGAGTCTCTCCAATCTCACTAAATTAAAAAATCATGTGCACCGTGTGGGTCTACAGAGTTGCTGACGTCACTTGATCATGTGATTTGTATGTGTCACTCACAGATTACGCTTGTTACCCCAGCCGGCACTGCACCAATCCACCACCTGACCTGGCTGTCACCTTAACAACCATTACCACCAAACTCTCAGGAGCACACTGCATGGCACACATCAAAGCTGCATAGCCTAGCCATATGATATGGATAATGGAAATATGAAGTTAAGTGATCACTGATAAAAAGAAAAAAAACGAACAGAAACAGACATTGAAATGTCCGGTTTTCTTCCATAGACATTACAGGACAGAAAACGAAAATACCGGACTATCTGGTCTAATAACGGACACCTGACAACCCTACTAGCATAAACATGATTACGCTAGTGCAAAACTGCTTGCACCTCACTTGCAATCTAGCCCTTTGTGTTCTGTGTCTTTCAACTTTTTCACTAACTTTGTTAGACCCCCTAACTCTAGAACTTAGCTAGCTGGTTACTAAGTACACAGAATTAAAAGAGGGTACAATTTTCAGATAAACCGCTAATCACCGATAATGACAAACTGCAAAACAAACAGAAAAAAGGTTTGCTCTCTTTGCCTTGAGCAGTCTATTTGTCAGCTATTGTCCTGACATTATGTGTCTATTAAATGCTTAAAGGGACAGTATACTGTAAAATAGTTTTTCCCTTAATGTGTTTACAATTGCTTTTTATACCAACTGCAGAGTAAAAAATGTATGAAAATTAGCTTTTTAAGGTTTATTTCTGTATATTAAAGCTTTGATTTTGTGTTTTGAAGCCACAACCTAATAAAATAGGTTGAGCTTGTAGGTATAATCAGATCTCATTACTGTATCACATTGTGCACATATACCTGCTTCTTTATCTTATATCTGTCCTTAAAACAATCACCAATACTTTGAGAGAACAATGAAAAATCAACATTTTATTACCTTATCTCTGCTTTATCACACTGGGAGTGTAATTTCTTCTGCTGGCTGTGTTTACAAAGCTTATCTATAGTTGGTACGCGCGGCCACAAACTTTCAGAATAGGTGGGGATACCACATGCTAAATTAACAATTTCAAATGCCAATATAAGGGTAAAGGAGCTACTTGTAAACAATTTAATACACTCCAGCAGGTAAAGTGGATCATTGGGAACAAATTAAAGGGGAGACATTTTTTGAGTAAACTGTCCCTTTAAAGGGATAGAAAGGTCAAGAATAAAATGTGCATGGATGCATTTCAATTTAAAATAAAAGCATTTTTGCAATATACTTTCATTAGCAAAAACACTTCTAGTAATTACTGTTTTTCTTCTGCATACACACATATCCTGTGAGGGCCCGTGCGCCAGTATTCAAACACCACACCAAACAGTGGTTTGTATGATACAAATTACATCTTCAGAAGCAATACACCAGGTTTTTGAGAGGGGGAGGTATTTGAATACTGGTGCATGGGCCCTGACAGGATATGTGCGTATGCTGCAGAAAAGCAGTAATAACTTTTACTAGAAGCATTTTTGCTGATGAAAGTATGCTGCAAAAATGTTTAGATTTCAAATTGAAATGCGCCCATGCACATTTAATTTTTTACCTCTGTATCCCTTTAACCGCAGAGATGCAAATAAAACTTCTGCTTGGCCATTGTTTTAATGTGAACATAGCTTTGTGCAGATTGATACATTTATAAATTAGTGATCTTAAAGGTTCCCAGACAGAAATTGCTGAAAACTGAATGCATATTAATTGGCAGTCATTCTCAATTTGGAATGGAGCATTTATTTTCAAGAGCTGTTGTTTGATTATAAAACCAATAACCTGTTTTAATACAGACTGGATGCACAGCGACCTGTTTATAGTTTGATACATTTGCCAGAGAATCTAAAACTGACCAAGCTATTGTGCATAATAATATGCTCCAGCAGCTGAAAATGGTATTTAGGAGACAAGAGAAAATTGTCTTTCACTTTTACCTTGTCAAACCTTCAATCAGGAAAAAAATATTGTAAATATAAATGTAAAAATAAAAACCTGAAGTTAGTCTACTAGAATAATTCATTGGCTGTATTTAGATTTCCCTAAATTATAAATGACATTTAACTATAACATGATGCTGAATTATGTTTGATTCATTATTAAACTAAACTCTTCTATTAAAATAATTTTCTTTACTCTACCAGTTAGAAATCAAATACAAAACTGTTATTAAAAACCTACCCTACTACTATCACTGTGCCCATTTTTAAGGTTCAAGTTTTATTTGAAACTAAAAATGGAATTGTTACATACCTATTGCAACATTCAGTAAATGCAACTTTACTACAAGTAGTAAAACAAATTTTTTTAATGAAATATTTATAAAGCACTGTGTTAACACTTTCAGGCCTGTTCATAAAAATGTTGAAATAAGTCAATAATACATCTCCTCAACCTTTCAAGCTTCATCATCTTCATCAACCTTTGTCTCACCAACTTTTGATATTCCATGCAGTTGATTCAACATAAAATGGAGTAATGAGTAAGCTTTAAAGAATCTGCTGCATAAAAGAAATTAACAAGCAGGTACTAAATCTTAAAGATACACAGCTAGAAATCTCCATCATAAGTACAACCATCAACTACGCGAAGAAGACTCTTACATACCTCTCACAGATTAAACACCCCCTTACAGGTAAGAGACAAATTTCTGCATTTCAACTTCTAACCTTTTAGAAATGGAATACACCTGCAAGATAAAAACCCTAACTGATCCCAAAATTCATTTTTCTTCCTTAAAACTTGATCTAGAATTACAGTTTCACCCTCTTCTTGCTGCAGCAACACTGTCTCTTTCAGTCAATTTCCTTATTGAGGTCTGTGCTTTATATAGAAGAATGAATAGTCTAAATTCTGACATTTAGCCCATCGTAGTCCTGAATAGTTCATTAGGATTACTTAGAATTGTATTATGCAAATAAGGATAATCAGGCAAAAACAACTTATGGCTGCTGTATGATTGATTTATTGTTTTCAGTAATATAATCACTGGCAGTATATTGTGGGTGCATGAACCACACTTGCAAGCAACCAGGCTGTTGCTATGTAACGGCAGTGGCAAGCTTGAGATCTAGAGTTATGTGTTTTCTCTGAGAAATATGTATACAACCTACATAGTTAATACTTGGATGCAATACATATGTGCCATAACATGTTCATCAAAATTCATGGTAAATAGCATTGTATTTTTCTCATCTCTAAGCACATAGACATGCACATGATGTGAAAATTCCTAAGGAAGAGTATAAAAACATAGATTCCCCACCCGATTTTATATCAGCAGCCTAATTTGTATGCTCTTTAAAGGGACAGTCTACACCAGAATTTGTATTGTTTACAAAGATAGATAATCACTTTATTACCCATTCCCTAGTTTTGCATAACCAAGACAGTTATATTAATACACGTTTTACCTTTGTGATTACCATGTATCTAAGCCTATACAAACTGCCCCCTTATTTCAGTTCTTTTGACAGACTTGCATTTTAACCAATCAGTGCTGACTCCTAGGTAACTCCACGTGCGTGAGAATAATGTTATCTATATGACAAACCTGAACTAACACCCTCTAGTGGTAAAAAAAACTGTCAAAATGCATTTAGATAAGAGGAATTCAAGGTCTAAGAATTTAGCATATGAACCTCCTAGGTTTAGCTTTCAACTAAGAATACCAAGAGAACAAAACAAAATTGGTTATTAAAGTAAATTGGAAAGTTTAAAATTACATGCCCTATCTGAATCATGAAGGTTTATTTTGGACTAGACTGTCCATTTAACTCATTCCCATGTAGGATTTCTCGAATTGAATACTACATTTTTTAGCAAATTAGGTAACAACTGTTAAACTGAATGTCTCTTAGGGTAATGACTCCTTTTTATATCAAGGGTCATGTACCACCCTAATTCAAAAGAATAATTTCCTCTTTCAAATAAGGATTCTTATTCCCTCTAATTAAAGGGACACTCAAGTCAAAATTAATTATGATTCAGATAGAACATACAATTTTAAACAACTTTACAATTTACTTCAATTAACAAAATGTGCAGTCTTTTTATATTTACACTTTTTGAGTCACCAGCTCCTACTGAACATGTGCAAGAATTCAAAGAATATATGCATTTACAATTGGCTGATAGCTGTCACTTGATAAAGGGGGACTGGAAATTGACATAATTTTGAAAATTGGCAGGACAAAATCTACTACTCATCTGAAGTTAAGACTAAGGGCCGAATTATCAAGCTCCGAATGATGCCTCTGTTTCCATGCGAGCCTTCAGGCTCCCCGGAAACAGCAGTTATGAAGTAGCGGTCTTTAGACCGCTGCTTTATAACACGCCCGCCTGCTCTGAGACTGCGGACATCAATCCACCTGATTCTATCCGATTGGCCGTGAATCTGCAGGGGGCAGCATTGCACAAGCAGTTCACAGGAACTGCTTGTGCAATGATATATTCCTTCAGCGTATGCTGCCGGCATTCATCGATGTCTGCCAGACATGATCCGCTTTTACAAAGTTTACATTCACTTTAACTAACGTGTCTGTCTGGATTTCAATTTTCTGACTTTTATTTGCTGAAATGTGATTATTTATGGGTAAGTTTTTTTTTTTTTTACAATTGTTTCTTGATATGCATCTACATTAGTGAACATGAAATCAAAGCTTCCCGAGCTTACCTTTTACAATCTGAGGAATAGCAAATGTTCCATATTTTTAAAATCAAATTTAGCCATAATTTGAAAAAGAAATGCACTTTTTATAGAAAAAAACACCAAAATAGCTATTTAACAAAACTATAGAAGTCATTTAATTTCAGCTGGCCAGATAAAAGTCAAAGGAAAGACTTTCTTGCACAAATTTAAAAGCACATGATTGCATTTCAGTCACTTGAGCACACATTTTTGACATGCACCTGTCTGTATAAACTAAAATGCTTCTAAAAAAACCCAGTCAGTTTTAGTGAAAATGTTCACAGTGCACAGGCACGTGGAGTATATCTAGATATTCTATATGCACCATCATTTGTAAATCATTGCCGACATGACGCAAAGCAATGCTAGCTCTATGACCCAAGTGTCCATGCAAATAAAAAGCTGTCACTTTAACTGTGACATCTTTTGCTAGAAGTATGTTAGTTAATATGAGTGTGTTTATGAGTGTGTTTTTATATATATATATAACATTTCATTAAAATTATGGGGGAGATAAAAAACTGAAATTAAAATCCTCCATGTCTCAAAATTAAATCAATATAAATATTTGCACATATATATATATATATATATATATATATATATATATATATATATATATAGAGAGAGAGAGAGAGAGAGAGAGAGAGAGAAAGAGAGAGAGAGAGAGAGATCGTTTTTTTTAAATGGACATTACATTAATCCTTTTAATAGTTATATATATTACATTCACTAAATTGTAATTAGTGGAAATAGTATACATTTACAGCACTTACCTTGAGATATCTGGGTGTCTATAAATTTTTTTATCAAAGCATCCGTAGTTTGAGTATAGAGGTTTAGAGCATATTTCAGAGATTGTAAGTCTGGGCTTTTCTCCAAGAAATGTTTTTTCAAACCACTACCTCCAGCATGGAAATATTGCTAGAGTAAAAAAAAAAGAAATTACAATTACAACATTTATTAAGAAGTAACAGACTTAAAATATATGAAAACAATACCAATGGACTGCCAAATAACTGATATATTTAAAAGAATAACGCGTTATTATATTAAATACACATATAATTATAAACTTTAATGGATTTAGGTACACAATATTTTATTAGTTATATAGTTATGCATTAAGCTTATGATAGATAATATATTCTAGTGGAATAATGCTTAACCAAGAGAAACAGGAGGCTGCAGTTTTTAATTGATGTTAAAAAGAATTTCAGCTCATGCAAGTATGTAGGCAACTGTCTTTAAATCTAACATAAAAGAAGAGAATTTATATAAAGAATATAGGAAATTTATAAAGGGTTCTAGAGGGAGAAAAATACATACACTGGAGAAATTATGTTTGATTTTATTTTTCTTATTATCTTTTTATTTATTTATTTTTAAAATAAGCAAAACCCAGTTTTTACGTAAAAATAAAATATCGTAGACAGAAAAGTTTTCTTTCAGCTATTTTATTTCTGGCCATTTTTAAAGTTTTAAAAAGTGAGCCAGTAATAATATTCTTTTATGCCCAATACTAACACATTTTTTTTAAAGCAAGCTCATTAACCTCGAGTGCTAATGAAGGCTCTGAGCTGTCACAGAGTTCCCCACTCTGGTGCTAACGACGGCTCAGAGCCGTCGCTAGCACTCTCCCAACTTGAGGGAGATCTGGGGGCTCCCACCCGATCCTACCCCGGTGATCGGGACTGCATAGTGACAGACATTGCCGGGGCTTCACGTTACGCGTGGTGACGTCATGCAAATGACGTGATGACGGCACCGAACAACTTACTTTATACTTAACAATGTTAAGCATAGGAGCAGGGGCATGCTGCTTAGAAGCCTGTATCTCAGGCATCTAAGCAGCTACAGACCCCCAAGACCCACCGTTGGAAAGGTAATCGCCTAACCTTTGTAAGTAAACAGTGTAAGTCTTGGGGATCTGAAAAAAAAAAGTTAAAATTTCAAAAAATAAAATATTTAAAAAAAACTTAAAAAAGCTTAGCACCCAGGTGGGAAAGTGTTTAGCACTCAAAGGGTTAAACTGTGATTCTTTTTCAAAGATTATGTTTTCAGTTGACTTACTTTTCTAACAGGCATATTCATATTTTTAAGCAACTTGCATTACATTTACCTAAAGGGAATATCAGTACTAAAGGTGTACATATTATAAGCTAAGTGATGTAACATAAACCTATAAGTGTTTATGGCTTTCTCTTTTTTTGTAATATTTAAAAATTACTTACAGTAGGCTTATTCCTTTAACCCTTCATATACTTGAACAAATCTTAATAATAGCAAAGCTTATATTTGTAATAGGCAATAGTAAAGCAGTACAAAGGCAGTTTAATGTTTAAAATACCACCATTATATTTTCTCCAAACATACGGCTAGATTACAAGTTGTGCGTTAGGTTAAAAAAACAGCGTTAAGTGGTCCTAACGCTGCTTTTTAATGCCCGCTGGTATTACGAGTTTTGAAGGTACAGGCTCACCGCTCACTTTTTTGGCCAGACTTGGAAATACCGCAAATACACTTCCATAAATTGCGTATCCTCTTTTTTCAATGGGACTTGCATAGCGCCGGTATTACAAGACTGCCAAAAAATTAGTGGTATACCCTCTCCTGTCAAGACTGGTACCGCATTTTAAAGTCAATAGTTAAGAGTTTTAAACTACAACGCTGTAGCATAAAACTCTTAACTAAAGTGCTAAAAAGTACACTAACACCAATAAACTACCTATTAACCCCTAAACCGAGGCCCTCCCGCATCGCAAACACACAAAATAAATTTAACCGCTGCCACTATAATAAATATATTAACCCCTAAACCGCCGCACTCCTGCCTCGCAAACATTAGTTAAATATTATTAACCTTTAATCTGCCGTCCCTAACATCACTGACACCTACCTACATGTATTAACCCCTAATCTGCCGCCTCAAATGTCGCCGCCACAATACTAAAGTTATTAACCCCTAAATCTAAGTTTAACCCTTACCCCCCCTAACTTAAATATAATTTAAATAAATCTAAATAAAAATTACTATAATTAACTAAGTTATTCTTATTTAAAACTAAATACTTACCTATAAAATAAACCCTAAGATAGCTACACTGTAACTAATAGTTAAATTGTAGCTATCTTAGGGTTTATTTTTATTTTACAGGCAAGTTTGTATTTATTTTAACTAGGTAGAATAGTTATTAAATAGTTATTAACTATTTAATAACTACCTAGCTAAAATAAATACAAAAGTAGTTGTAAAATAAAACACCTAACAATACACTATAATTAAATGACTTACCTAAATTAAATACAATTAAATAAAATTAGCTAAAGTACAAAAAAAACCCCCACTAAATTACAGAAAATAATAAACAAATTACAAGATTTTTTAGCTAATTACACCTAATCTAATCCCCTTAACAAAATAAAAAAGCCCTACCCTACACTAAATTACAAATAGCCCTTAAAAGGGCCTTATGCGGGGCATTGCCCCAAAGTAATCAGCTCTTTTACCTGTAAAGAAAATTTACAAATCCCCCCGAACATTAAAACCCACCATCCATACAACCAACACTACTCTAAAACCCACCCAATACCCCTTAAAAAAATCTAACACTAACCCCTTGAAGATCACCTTACCGGGAGAAGTCTTCATCCAACCGGGCCGAAGTCTTCATCCAACTGGGCCGAAGTCCTCAACGAAGCCGGGAGAAGTCTTCATCCAAGCCGGGCGAAGTGGTCCTCCAGATGGGCAGAAGTCTTCATCCAGACGGCATATTCTATCTTCATCCATCTGGCGTGGAGCGGGTCCATCTTCAAGACATCCGATGCGGAGCATCCTCTTCATCCGATGGCTCTTCTGGAATGAAGGTTCCTTTAAATGATATCATCCAAGATGGCGTCCCTTCAATTCCGATTGGCTGATAGAATTCTATCAGTCAATCGGAATTAAGGTAGAACAAATCCTATTGGCTGATGCAATCAGCCAATAGGATTGAGCTTGCATTCTATTGGCTGATTGGAACAGCCAATAGAATGCCAGCTCAATCATATTGGCTGATTGCATCAGTCAATAGGATTGAACTTCAATCCTATTGGCTGATTGCATCAGCCAATAGGATTTTTTCTACCTTAATTCCGATTGGCTGATAGAATTCTATCAGCAAATCGGAATTGAAGGGATGACGTAATTTAAAGGAACCTTCATTCCAGAAGAGGATGCTCTGCGTCAGATGTCTTGAAGATGAACCCACTCCACGCCGGATGGATGAAGATAGAAGATGTCATCTGGATGAAGACCTGCCCATCTGGAGGACCACTTCCCCTGGCTTGGATGAAGACTTCTCCCGGCTTCGTTGAGGACTTTGGCCCGGTTGGATGAAGACTTCTCCCGGTAAGGTGATTTTCAAGGGGTTAGTGTTAGGTTTTTTTAAGGGGTATTGGGTGGGTTTTAGAGTAGGGTTGGTTGTGTGGGGGGTGGTTTTAATGTTGGGGGGATTTGTAATTTTTTTTAAAGGTAAAAGAGCTGATTACTTTGGGGCAATGCCCCACAAAAGGCCCTTTTAAGGGCTATTTGCAATTTAGTGTAGGGTAGGGCTTTTTTGTTTTGGGGGGGCTTTTTTATTTTGTTAGGGGGATTAGATTAGGTGTAATTAGTTTAAAAATCTTGTAATTTGTTTATTATTTTCTGTAATTTAGTGGGGGAGTTCGTACTTTAGATAATTTAATTTAATTGTATTTAATTGTATATAATTTATGGAGATAATTTAATTATAGTATAGTGTTAGATGTAATTGTAACTTAGGTTAGGTTTTATTTTACAGGTACTTTTGTATTTATTTTATCTAGGTAGTTATTAAATAGTTAATAACTGTTTAAAAACTATTGTACCTAGTTAACATAAATACAAACTTGCCTGCAAAATAAAAATAAACCCTAAGCTAGCTACAATGTAACTATTAGTTTAGGGTTTATTTTACAGGTAAGTATTTAGTTTTAAATAGGAATAATTTAGTTAATGATATGAATTTTTATTTTGATTTCTTTTAATTATATTTAAGTTAGGGGGTGTTAGGTTTAGGGTTAGACTTAGGTTTAGGGGTTAATAACTTTAATATAGTGGAGGCGACGTTGGGGGCGGCAGATTAGAGGTTAATAAATGTAGGTAGGTGTCAGTGATGTTAGGGATGGCAGATTAGGGGTTAATAATATTTAACTAATGTTTGTGAGGCAGGTGTGCGGTGGTTTAGAGGTTAATATGTTTATTATAGTGGTGGAGACGTTGTGGGCAGCAGATTAGGGGTTAAAAGTGTAGGTAGGTTGCTGCGACATTGGGGGCGGTAGATTAGGAGTGAATAAATATAATGTAGGTGTCGGCGATGTTGGGGGCAGCAGATTAGGGGTTCATAAGTATAATGTAGGTGGCGGCGGTGTCCGGAGCGGCAGATTAGGGGTTAATAAGTATAATGTAGGTGTCGGCGATGTCAGGGGTGGCAGATTAGGGTTTAATAAGTGTAAGATTAGGGGTGTTTATACTCGGGGTTCATGTTAGGGTGTTAGGTGTAGACATAAAATGTATTTCAGGAATCAATGGGGCTGCGTTAAGGAGTTTTACGCTGCTTTTTTGGAGGTGTTAGACTTTTTTTCAGCCGGCTCTCCCGGTCGATTCCTATGGGGAAATTGTGCACGAGCACGTTACACCAGCTCACCGCTAACGTAAGCAGCGCTGGTATTGGAGTGTGATAATGAGCAAACTTTTGCTCAACGCTCACTTCTTGTCTGGTTTGTAAAAACCTGTAATACCAGCGCTGTCTATAAGTGAGCGGTGAGCATAAACTGCTCGTTAGCACCGCACAGCCTCTAACGCAAAACTCGTAATCTAGGTGATATTCTTTTTATTGGTGATACTTATTTTTTGAGTTGTAAGAAAAAATAAAAAAATGTTCCCATAATATTAATAATAATTAACCAAAATACTATCTTTTCATTAATGGAACTGAGGCTTTTAAAACTGATTGTGCCTTTCTATTCAAGTGCTCTTAGTGATTTCTTCCTTTATTATTTGATCATTGCCCTTTGTATAGGCTATTTTACAGGAAGATTTTAACATGTGTCACTCAGTTCCTCTGCTATGATACTTTTCCCATAACTATTCAGGGGACAAAAAAGTTCAAATTAAACTTTCATGGTTCAGATGGTGCAAGCAAATTAAATATACTTTCTTTTATAAAATGTACTTTGTTCTCTTAGCCTTATCATTAAAAGCATTACACTAAGAAGGATTTGCTCATCTAAACTAACTATGAATTCATTTTTATGTGGGTGATCTTGGATGCTGATTGATAAATTTTGGAAAATTAATTTACTTTTGTTTGATAATTAACTGCATTTTTCTGGCTGTCCACAATTTTTTTTTTTACATCAAGATGATCATAATCAGCCATTTTCATTGTTTATCAGAATCACTTTTTTTTTCCATTATCAGTTTTGCGAAAAATGATCACACACTTATGTGCCAGTACTATATTTCCTGATCACAATTCATATTCCAGATAATTATCAACACATTTCCTGGGACATCTTTCACTTATCCAATTCCTCAGCTAAAAGGATTTGATAAACACAGAAGTACTGGGTACCCCTAAAAGATTTTGGATAAAACATCGGTTTTGTGCATGTGCAAAACACACTGATATCAATTCTGCAAAAATGGAGGACATTAGAGAGCAACATCACCAAACAAATGCTACCTGGTCAATCAATTAAAGTAAAACAGTAATAGTAAGCATGTTTACACTAATACGATATGCAACATTTATAACTCACCAAATGCACGTGCTAACTGTTCCCATAATATCCCTTTCTAAGTAGCATGAGTGTATACTATAAAATAATTTTGTAGACATAATTCAATCTCCGGCCCTCCTTATAAAGCATCATTTTTATCTTTTATAGGAAATAAAGACAGACAAACAAAATGAGATGATCAGATTTCTTACTCACATATATAAAATTGTAAATATCATACTATGCTATTGTAAGTTACTGTCAGATAATACCAGAAAGTATTTCAATGCCAACCTCCTTTCTGGACATCATTGCAAGCAGAGATGCTGAAAGCACATACAGCTATCAGCTTATGCTTGAGAACTATTAAAGCTGTGTGAAGCAGCTCAACACACATATACATTATCAAATTAGCAACAACGTTTGGCAGCAATGAATGCAGTCAGGAAGAAAAGTGTGAATGGTGTGGAATTTTAAGTTCTATAAGAATAATTTTTGGACAAGGTAGGGACATTGTGCTACTAACTACATGTATAACGCTTGTTCTGCTACTACTGAGAATACAACATGTAAAAGTATAATGTTGTCTCATTAAGAGCTCTATAGCTCATTATGGTGGGGTTTTAGACTGCATACTTTGCATTACGTGTATTACAATATACAAATCTGATCTGTAATAAAAAGCACATTAAGACTGTATTAATGTAATGTTTTCTAGCTTAAATGTTTCATAGTGACAATGATTGTTGTGTTTGAATTTTTCTCATACCTGGACACAATATTAACTAGCTCTGAGAAAAACAGCATTTTTCTTTTCTTTTACCATTGGCTTGAATTGTATATGTGTGTGTTTGTGTATATACACAGTATATATGTTATATGTGTGTGTGTTTGTGTATATACACAGTATATATGTGTGTGTGTTTGTTTATATACACAGTATATATGTGTGTGTGTTTGTGTATATACACAGTATATATGTGTGTGTGTTTGTGTATATACACAGTATATATGTGTGTGTGTTTGTGTATATACACAGTATATATGTGTGTGTTTGTGTATATACACAGTATATATGTGTGTGTGTTTGTGTATATACACAGTATATATGTGTGTGTGTTTGTGTATATACACAGTATATATGTGTGTGTGTTTGTGTATATACACAGTATATATGTGTGTGTGTTTGTGTATATACACAGTATATATGTGTGTGTGTTTGTGTATATACACAGTATATGTGTGTGTGTTTGTGTATATACACAGTATATATGTGTGTGTGTTTGTGTATATACACAGTATATGTGTATGTGTGTGTTTGTGTATATACACAGTATATATGTGTGTGTGTTTGTGTATATACACAGTATATATGTGTGTGTGTTTGTGTATATACACAGTATATATGTGTGTGTGTTTGTGTATATACACAGTATATATGTGTGTGTGTTTGTGTATATACACAGTATATATGTGTGTGTGTTTGTGTATATACACAGTATATATGTGTGTGTGTTTGTGTATATACACAGTATATACGTGTGTGTGTTTGTGTATATACACAGTATATATGTGTATGTGTGTGTTTGTGTATATACACAGTATATATGTGTGTGTGTTTGTGTATATACACAGTATATATGTGTGTGTGTTTGTGTATATACACAGTATATATGTGTGTGTGTTTGTGTATATACACAGTATATATGTGTGTGTGTTTGTGTATATACACAGTATATATATGTGTGTGTTTGTGTATATACACAGTATATATATGTGTGTGTTTGTGTATATACACAGTATATATGTGTGTGTGTTTGTGTATATACACAGTATATATGTGTGTGTGTTTGTGTATATACACAGTATATATGTGTGTGTGTTTGTGTATATACACAGTATATATGTGTGTGTGTTTGTGTATATACACAGTATATATGTGTGTGTGTTTGTGTATATACACAGTATATATATGTGTGTGTTTGTGTATATACACAGTATATATATGTGTGTGTTTGTGTATATACACAGTATATATGTGTGTGTGTTTGTGTATATACACAGTATATATGTGTGTGTGTTTGTGTATATACACAGTATATATGTGTGTGTGTTTGTGTATATACACAGTATATATGTGTGTGTGTTTGTGTATATACACAGTATATATGTGTGTGTGTTTGTGTATATACACAGTATATATGTGTGTGTGTTTGTGTATATACACAGTATATATGTGTGTGTGTTTGTGTATATACACAGTATATATGTGTGTGTGTTTGTGTATATACACAGTATATATGTGTGTGTGTTTGTGTATATACACAGTATATATGTGTGTGTGTTTGTGTATATACACAGTATATATGTGTGTGTGTTTGTGTATATACACAGTATATATGTTATATGTGTGTGTGTTTGTGTATATACACAGTATATATGTGTGTGTGTTTGTGTATATACACAGTATATATGTGTGTGTGTTTGTGTATATACACAGTATATATGTGTGTGTGTTTGTGTATATACACAGTATATATGTGTGTGTGTTTGTGTATATACACAGTATATATGTGTGTGTGTTTGTGTATATACACAGTATATATGTGTGTGTGTTTGTGTATATACACAGTATATATGTGTGTGTGTTTGTGTATATACACAGTATATATGTTATATGTGTGTGTTTGTGTATATACACAGTATATATGTGTGTGTGTTTGTGTATATACACAGTATATAGTGTGTGTGTTTGTGTATATACACAGTATATGTGTGTGTGTTTGTGTATATACACAGTATATATGTGGTGTGGAGAGAAATCTTCTAACAGTATGGGTATGACATTCTAAGGAACTTTGCTTGTGAAGTGTAGTTAGACCCTTCCTTTTTATTACTGTGTAATGTTCCCAGCAAAGATAGACCTGCAGTCTTACAGACCATGGAGATTTGATTACATTAGGCCTGTGACATTGTATAAAATTAATTATAATGGTTAGGTGGATTGGAGGTCAAATTAATCATACCTGGTCTATTACTTGTAATATTTAGCCCCTTTAATTATGTAAGGAGAGCTGGGCTTGGATCTGGAGCTAAGGAAACACAAATACGTTTCATAGGTAACTTTTACTTCTATCTATGTCTACCTTTACTGTATGAATTTAAAACAGCTTGCTCACACTTTTTCTAATCTTCAAAACTTAGGGTTAAATAACAATCTATTGTTTAATATGTTTTCTGCATATTTGATGTTGATTCAATCCCAATCACTAATTTTTATTGTTTATGGGCATTTTTTCCATTATAGCTTTGGTGAAATATCCTCCTATACCTAATATGTTCCAGGCAACAGTTTTTCATTTTTTACTAAATACTCCAAAAGGTTTTCAAATGTAGCATTGGTTTTGTGCGTTGGGTAAACACACTAACATCACCCAACCATGATATTGGATGATATAAGGAAGCAACTTAAAAAAAAAAATCTTCAGAGACATTAATGACGCATTTTAGGATTGTATTCACTGGAAAAAATTCTGAGAAGTTCAGAAACTGTTACTACCAAAAAACAAGCACCAGATTGTGATCACCCCCTTGGTTTGTAGAATAAGGAGAAATGTACCCACAACGTACAAAACAAATATATAAAATATATGCTTACTAAAATGTAAAAGCTTGTATAAAGGAGCATAAAACTTCTATGTACAAAACACTTATATGAGTGGCGTTAACAGTTAAGCACAATCACTTGAGCGCAATTGAAGTTAACGCACTTTGGTTAGCGAGACCAAAGAAGAACATTGGATTGTGCTGCACAATACAAGCAATTGGTATTAGACAAACTGCTAGTGGCAGCTGTGGAGACCTGGATAAAGTGCCCTCTGGTTGCTTTGTGGCTGTCATCTACGGACATTTTAATAGAAACATTATCTATTAGCACTGAAATTGACAATATCTTATGCTCCTCTATTCCAGTTTGCTCCCGCAACACTCCCTTATGGACACAAAAGACACATGTAGAACTTAGCCTCACCTCGGTACAGGATGTCAGATCTGTCCTCTCAGTCCGTGCACAGTAGATTGTAAGCTAAGAGGATCTTGAAAATAGAACTGTCTCATATGTTATGTCTGCAGCCTTAAGAAAAGAAAATTGAGACTCATCGGCTAGAGAGACCTGGCTCTTATGCTGAATTGCTCTTGCAGATTCTTCTAGGGTTAGCCATATACCTGATATGAACTGTTTATTCTTTGCCACCATCCATTCCCTACAGATTAAAACAGGAGTTGGCAAATTTGGCCATTTGCAGGCGCACAATAAAAAAAACAGCCATTACAAGTGGCTGGTTATTGCTACGGTGAGCTTACGATTAGTCAGACCTCTGGTTAATTTTTTTTAAAGTGCCCCAGCTGCCCCCCCCAAAAAAATAATGTGTAGTGCCTTTTTAAAAAGAAAAAATTGTGGCATTATTTTTTAAATCACTGCGCTAGGCAGTTTTTAAGGGGCAAAAGTTCGCAGCTGTGGGGTGTTAGAAGAAAAAAAAAAGGCACTGAAGAGTGCCTTTACATTGTGGTCTATAGGAACTGTGTGTTTCCTGTAGATATATATGTAAATGCATATATACATATATATTTATATTCAATTAAAGACTGAAACAAAGTAGACCTTATCCAGCACCACTTATGTACAACTACAATAAATACAAAACTAGGACACAGTAATAAAGAAAGACAAAACAGTCTGCCTGATCAGAAGCCAAAAAATAATTATATTGTTAATTCATGAAAATATATACATTAAAGGGCCACTAAACCCAAAATCTTTCTTTCATGATTCAGATAGAACATACAAATTTAAACCACATTACAATTTACTTCTATTATTTATTTTGCTTCATGTTTTAGATATCCTTAGTTGAAGAAAAAGCAATGCACATGGGTGAGCCAATCACATGAGATATCTATGTGCAGCAACCAATCAGCAGCTACTGAGCATATCTAGATATGCTTTTCAGCAAAGAATATCAAGAGAATAAAACAAATTAGATAATAGAAGTAAATTAGAAAGATGTTTAAAAATGCATTCTCTTTCTAAATCATGAAAGAAAAAATGTGGGTGTCATGTCCCTTTAAGCAAGAGGTGAAGCTTCCAGCTGAATTATTAAAGTATTACTAAGTGGGGTACCCCTATTATGGCACATATAAAAGCATACCCTTGATGCCTAATATTGTAGCAAACATACATTTATGTATATTAATATTCATACTGAATACATGTTAATAACATTGAGTTGGATTGTGTTACGCTAGCCAACTGTTGCAATTTGAAGCAGCCCACAATTATGGCCATAACCTTGTTGTTACAAAGTTCCTATGCAAGCCAAAATGCACATGTCAAGTTACTTAGTCCCAGCTATGCATATAATCATGGCTGATTTCACAGCTGTACTCCTAGGGGTCTATTTATGATAGTGCGGACGGACATGATACAAAGTAGTGTATCCTATCCGCCGCACATCGATAATTGCCGACAGCATATGCTGTCGGCATTTATCCTTACACCAACAGTTCTTGTGAACTGCTGGTGCAATGCCGCCCTCTGCAGATCCGCAGCCAATTGGCCGCTAGCAGGGGGTGTCAATCAACCCGACCGTATTAGATCAGGTTGATTTCTGTCCACCGCCTCAGAGCAGGCGGACAGGTTATGGAGCAGCGGTCTTTGGACCGCTGCTTCATAACTTCTGTTTCCGGCGAGCCTTGCCGGATACAAGGGGCATCAAGCTCCGTATGGAGCTTGAAAAAGTGACCCCCTAGAGTGTTTTTTTAATACTTACTGACAAATATATTTAATCCCTAGGTGCTGGGACTTTTTTTTATCTATATAGATATATATTTATATATCAATATGTGTATATACACATATTAACTCATAAATCCTTTTTTTTTTTAGTTTGAGAAAAAGCATTTGACAAGACTTGAAAGTGACACTAAAGAGGATTGGCTGACCAAGATTAAGACACAGATTACCGAATATGAAAATGAACTAATATTGTTCAAAGAGAAAAAAATGGGAGGCTGTATTGTGAGACTATCATAAGAGGAGGGTTTAATGCTGGACCTTGGGTCCAGATGAGAGGAAATTTTGACCCAGATTAAGGAGACACAGGGTGCAGAAACCTACATCACCAGTCACTATTGACAGCTCAGACAATAGCTCTGGCAACAAGGGAGCTCTATCTACAGTGGGTGATACCACAATGGGAGTTATGACTTGATCCACAAGGTCAAAAAACTTCAAAGGAGACACCCCAGACAAGGGCACAGACGCTCTGGTCAGGGGCAAACCCCCAAGACTGAGGCACAGATTCTGACCAACATGCTGCGTTTGAAGGAACACTTTGCGACACAGGAAAGTACTAAGATACAGTTTAGGCCTAGGAGCCAAACGTGAGCATACGCACAAACGTGAGCATACGTAAGTACTCAAGGATCATTGCACAACAAACAACTGAGGATGTGAAAGAACATCAGAGGACAATAAGAAAGAACTTAACAGGCCGTGATTGGCGAGCATTGAAAAATTCTAATGAATAAACATAAGATTGTGATCAGAATAGCTGAAGTGGGGCCCTTGTCATTCAAGACTACACTGTGTATACGTAGGGATGAAATACTTTTACAACTGGCTGATGACACTGTATATAGAATGCTACCTGGGGACCCGTGATAAAGTTTAAGAAACAGGTTGATGGATACCTGGAAAATACTTGAAACACAACAGATAATCACAGGCATTTTGAGATCTTACCTTACGGTTAAATATCCTGTTACCCCTATAATTTATACATTGCCTAAAGTGCACAAGAATTTGAAGAAAATAGCCACCTATGTGGATACTTTACTACAGCCACTAGTACAAAGATCTGCATGTTTTCTATTGGATTTAATAAACCTGCTGAGATTACTGAAGGAAATTGAGATTGGGGACAGTGACATACTAGTCACACTGGATGCAACTAGTTTGTATACGGTAATCCCACATGATGAGGGATTAAGAGCTGTATATCGCCAACTGAATTTCTATCCATATGTGGGACCCCCTGTGGATGTTGCCCCTATAATTTATACATTGCCTAAAGTGCACAAGAATTTGAAGAAAATAGCTACCTATGTGGATACTTTACTACAGCCACTAGTACAACGATCTGCATGTTTTCTATTGGATTTAATAAACCTGCTGAGATTACTGAAGGAAATTGAGATTGGGGACACTGACATACTAGTCACACTGGATGCAACTAGTTTGTATACGGTAATCCCACATGATGAGGGATTAAGAGCTGTATATCGCCAACTGAATTTCTATCCATATGTGGGACCCCCTGTGGATGTGATTATCCAACGGTTGGAGTTCTGTCTGAAATTGAACTATTTTCGATTTGAGAGGCAATATGTGTTGCAAATCGCCGGGACAGTCATGGGTTCAAATAGGGCATTGGCGTATGCAAACATATTCATGATCGAATTTGAGACAGCAGGAACACCCCTCTTCAAGAACCGACAGATTAAATGCTTTAGAAGATAAATTGATGAATTACTGAACATTTAGAGTGGCACTGAAGATGACCTACTGAAATGGATTGAGCAATTAAATTTGGCAAATACAGCTTTAAAATGCAAGACCATAGGATGTGCAACAAATCCATTTTTTGGACCTATGAATTTACAAACAGAATGGCGAGTGGCATACTACACTTTACAGGAAAGATACCAATCGGAATTCCCTTTTAAGGGCCGATAGTTTTCATCCACTATCCTTGAAACAAGCTTTTTCAATGTCACAGTTTAAGAGAGTTATCAGGAACAACAGTTCTGTGACAAATACTGCCATACAATTGAAGGAAATGACTGAAAGATTTTGTGAGAGGGGATTCAAACCACAGGATTTGTCCAAAGTTGCTAGTGAACTAACTAGATTAACACAAGCGCAGTGCCTGGATACTCCTGTACAGAAAGTTGAAACAAAAAGACTTACCTTCACTACCACATATGCCCCTGATACAAAATCATTGCTTGGTATTTTGAAAGATAATAGTTTTTTTGTTATCTACAGATATGTCTTTACCTTTACAGACCTTTGATGCCCCTAAATTAGGCTACAAAAGAGGGAGTTATTTAAAAGATTTACTCATGAGGTCTGATAACAAGGCTAGTTATACACCAAGAAATTGGTTACCCCAACCTAAAGTGGGTTGCTATAAATGTAGTGACTACACCTCTTGCAATGGGTTTGACATAAGGTACATTTTTTACACATCCTCATACCAATAAGAAATATTTCATCAGACACACAGTAACATGTACCAGTCATTATATTATCTATTTATTACACTGTAATTGTGGGATGTTTTATGTGGGAAAGACCAATGATGTTCTGCACACCAGGATGGTGAACCACCGGGCATATGGTGGCAGATCTGAGGTTTATGATAATTGACCATATACCACAACTGAATAGGGGTGGGGACAGAGGTACTCTTTTTCTTCAGAGCTAGTCATCCTGGATATTTACCCTGAAAACTAGAAGTCCATTTGTGCTAAATAGTAACTTTGACTTGCAATGTTTATTATAAAGTGTAGATTTGCTGTTT
Organism: Bombina bombina; assembly: GCF_027579735.1. Lineage (NCBI taxonomy): Eukaryota > Metazoa > Chordata > Amphibia > Anura > Bombinatoridae > Bombina > Bombina bombina. Next base: position 55,005 of record NW_026512807.1, read on the forward strand.
AAGTGGTGGTCTGTTATTCTTTGATAACTATGGAGATCGTTTAGCTAATGATTAATGTGCATTTAGTTAATTTAAGGGTTAACAATTGGCTAATTAACTAGCAGTGACCCCGTACCTTAGAATAGCCACTAGAGGGTGGGTACAGGTAGGATCTAATGTTTGTAATACTATACATTAGCCTCTATGAGGAAATGCTGTTTAACATATTGCCTAGATATTCTGCTAAGTAATTTAATATTAAAGAGGAAGTGGTTTGGAGATACATGCCTATATGGGTATGAGTAGCATTGTTGTTAGTATGAAAATGGCTATAAATTGTGCTTTTGCCTTTTTAGATTGTTGTCAAACTGGGGCTTCTATAGCGCTGGGTGCGCATGCGCAGTTGCGCTTCTGGATCGCCATTGGATGGCCAGGATCTTACTTAACACGGTGGTGGGGATATAAGGGGGGTAAGTTGATGTTTATTTTGTTTATGATCTGAGGAACCCCGAAACGTTACCTATAATAAACAAGATTGTTTTGGTATATCAAAACCGGAGAGTGCCTGTCTATCTTTGGATTCTGTATTATGCCTGCAGTGCACCCTTGTGAGTGAGTGCTTATGCCTACACTGATTTGCATATTAACACATAAATATATATGCATATATTCATATATATTTTAACTTGCTGCCCATCACTGTGCTACTTACTCCTTTTGCTGCACTAGTTTTCATGTTGAGTTTCACAGCATGAG
>NW_026512808.1:0-51253 GCF_027579735.1 Bombina bombina
TGGATCAGCCAATCGGATTGAACTTGATTCTGATTGGCTGATTCCATCAGCCAATCAGAATATTCCTACCTTAATTCCGATTGGCTGATAGAATCCTATCAGCCAATCGGAATTCGAGGGACGCCATCTTGGATGACGTCCCTTAAAGGAACCGTCATTCGGCTAGTAGGCGTCGGGAGAAGAGGATGTTCTGCGTCGGAGGTCTGCAAGATGGATCCGGAAGAAAGAAGATTGAAGATGCCGTTGATAGAAGACTTCATCCGGATCATGGACCTCTTCAGCTCCCGCTTGGATGAAGACTTCATCCGGATCATGGACCTCTTCAGCTCCCGCTTGGATGAAGACTTCAGCCGGATCATGGACCTCTACAGACCCCCGCTTGGGCTTGGATCAGGACATTGGAGGAGCTCTTCAGGACGGATTGGTGAACCTGGCAGGGTGAAGATAAGGTAGGAAGATCTTCAGGGGCTTAGTGTTAGGTTTATTTAAGGGGGGTTTGGGTTAGATTAGGGGTATGTGGGTGGTGGGTTGGAATGTTGGGGGGGGTTGTATGTTTTTTTTTTACAGGCAAAAGAGCTGAATTCTTTGGGGCATGCCCCGCAAAGGGCCCTGTTCAGGGCTGGTAAGGTAAAAGAGCTTTGAACTTTAGTAATTTAGAATAGGGTAGGGCATTTTTTTATTTTGGGGGGCTTTGTTATTTTATTAGGGGGCTTAGAGTAGGTGTAATTAGTTTAAAATTGTTGTAATATTTTTCTTATGTTTGTAAAAAAAAAAAATTTTTTGTAACTTAGTTCTTTTTTATTTTTTGTACTTTAGCTAGTTTATTTAATTGTATTTATTTGTAGGAATTGTATTTAATTAATTTATTGATAGTGTAGTGTTTATTTTACAGGTAAATTTGTAATTATTTTAACTATTTTAGCTATTAAATAGTTCTTAACTATTTAATAGCTATTGTACCTGATTAAAATAAATACAAAGTTACCTGTAAAATAAATATAAATCCTAAAATAGCTATAATATAATTATAATTTATATTGTAGCTATATTAGGATTTATTTTACAGGTAAGTATTTATCTTTAAATAGGAATAATTTATTTAATAAGAGTTAATTAATTTCGTTAGATGTAAATTATATTTAATTTAGGGGGGGTGTTAGTGTTAGGGTTAGACTTAGCTTTAGGGGTTAATACATTTATTAGAATAGCGGTGAGCTCCAGTCGGCAGATTAGGGGTTAATAATTGAAGTTAGGTGTCGGCGATGTCAGGGAGGGCAGATTAGGGGTTAATACTATTTATTATAGGGTTAGTGAGGCGGATTAGGGGTTAATAACTTTATTATAGCAGCGCTCAGGTCCGGTCGGCAGATTAGGGGTTAATAAGTGTAGGCAGGTGGAGGCGACATTGTGGGGGGCAGATTAGGGGTTAATAAATATAATATAGGGGTCGGCGATGTTAGGGCAGCAGATTAGGGGTACATAGGGATAATGTAAGTAGCGGCGGTTTACGGAGCGGCAGATTAGGGGTTAATAATAATATGCAGGGGTCAGCGATAGCGGGGGCGGCAGATTAGGGGTTAATAAGTGTAAGGTTAGGGGTGTTTAGACTCGGGGTACATGTTAGAGTGTTAGGTGCAGACGTAGGAAGTGTTTCCGCATAGCAAACAATGGGGCTGCGTTAGGAGCTGAACGCGGCTTTTTTGCAGGTGTTAGGTTTTTTTTCAGCTCAAACAGCCCCATTGTTTCCTATGGGAGAATCGTGCACGAGCACGTTTTTGAGGCTGGCCGCTTGCGTAAGCAACTCTGGTATCGAGAGTTGAAGCTGCGTTAAGTATGCTCTACGCTCTTTTTTTGGAGCCTAACGCAGCCTTTATGTGGACTCTCAATACCAGAGTTATTTTTATGGTGCGGCCAGAAAAAAGCCGGCGTTAGTTTTTCGGGTCGTTACCGACAAAACTCCAAATCTAGCCGTTAATCTTTATAAAATAGATTTTATTTCTGGTAGTGCATTATTTTGCTTGGGGGGGGGGATGATCATAAAGTTGAGATAGAAAGGTTTACATTTGAAATAAAAAGCCACATAAACAAAACCATCTGTACAGATGTGTAATTAGGCCATGTGAGAACAGACCAGCCATGTTTGTTTAGGGAAATGCCCTTTTATACCATTTCTATAAGAGATTATTATCTTGTTACTTCTTTAACATACCATATTCATCACAGTCACATTTATTTAGCCTTGTACTAATGAGTTTGTATACAGGGCATGTACCTTTATCCTAGGGCCCCATCACCAGAATAGCTGTCTGTCGCCCCTCATCTAATAATAGATCTTCTAGTTAAGGGGCTTTTCAAGTGTTTTGCCTTTTCTGTTGATGTGCTGCCCTAGGCACTGGTAATATATTGAGACTTTCCATGTATTGTTTTTTTTCTGTAGTTATACAGCTCTAGGCACTAGTAATTTGTTAAGACGTTGTAGGTTATTGGTGTTTAAGGCACTGGTAATATTTTTGTGGAACTTCAGCCAATGTGTTGTGTGCCAGATGAAGAAATAACAGAGACCAGACCAAATATCCAAACAATGGCTAACCCTTCACAGGCTGATCTCTAATTCACTGCTAGCAGAACTTCCCTTACAGACAAAGGGAAAGTCAAGCTCTTGCTAAGTGTAACAGCTAATATAATCGGAACATTCCTAGATAGGAGAAATAGATCTGATAAGTCATTATTAATCACACCACCCAGCTCCTCCAATAGCAGGTGCAATGGGAAGGGGAGCAAACAATCACAATAACGCTAATGTCATTATTGGCACCTCACTTGTAATCCTGCTCTTATTTGCACATTTCTTTCATGTTGGTTGAGTTGTTAGGCAAAATACAGACAAAGAAGAGTTTTATTTCTCTTAGAAAAACTAAGTCTTGTTTGTTACATTTCATGTGAGTTACCTGCAGACAAGACTATGTGACATTACAAATATTATTTAAAGATAAATGAGGTTTCTACCAGTATAAATTAGACTTGTGCGCGGCAGAAAAATTAGTTTTGGATGTTTTAGAATTTCGTTTTAGGATCGATTCAAATTCGGATACATTCAAATGCATTTGTTTCTGATTCATTCGGATTAAAATAAATTTGGATGTATTTGGTTCGGATTCGATTTGTAAATTTGGAAGTTCGGTATGTGTTAGTTTGGATGTTCTGTGTATTAGATTAGTATTATGTACTGTAATATTAGGTGTAACTCATAGCAGAGTGATATAACCTAATATACTGTAAACTACTAGTGTAATCGTGGTTAGTCCATGGCCATCCGAATGTAACAAATAAACCAAACTAATTTGAATTTATTATTTATTTGAATTTTTATTTATTTGAATTTTATTATTTATTTATTTATTTATTGGGATCTTTCTAACGCCGGTATTTAGAGTCGTGGCTGAAGTGAGCGTTAGAAATCTAACGACAAAACTCCAGCCGCAGAAAAAAAACAGGAGTTAAGAGCTTTATGGGCTAACACTGGTTTATAAAGCTCTTAACTACTGTGCTCTAAAGTACACTAACACCCATAAACTACCTATGTACCCCTAAACCGAGGCCCCCCCACATCGCCGCCACTCTATTAATTTTTTTTAACCCCTAATCTGCCGACCGCACACCGCCGCCACCTACGTTATCCCTATGTACCCCTAATCTGCTGCCCCTAATACCGCCGACACCTACATAATATGTATTAACCCCTAATCTGCCTCCCCCGCTATCGCTGACACCTGCATATTTTTTTAACCCCTAATCTGCCGCTCCGTACACCGCCGCAACCTACATTATACTTATGTACCCCTAATCTGCTGCCCCTAACACAGCCGACCCCTATATTATATTTATTAACCCCTAATCTGCCGCCCCTAACGTCGCCTCCACCTTCCTACAATTATTAACCCCTAATCTGCCGACCGGACCACACCGCTACTATAATAAATGTATTAATCCCTAAAGCTAAGCTCTAATGCGAGCTCAATCTGATTGGCTGATCGGATCAGCCAATCGGATTGAACTTGAATCTGATTGGCTGATTTCATCAGCCAATCAGAATTTTCCTACCTTAATTCCGATTGGCTGATAGAATCCTATCAGCCAATCGGAATTCGAGGGACGCCATCTTGGATGACGTCCCTTAAAGGAACCGTCATTTGTCGGGAAGTCGTCGGTGAAGATGGATGTTTCGCGTCGGCGGGATGAACTACATGGATCCGGAAGAAAGAAGATTGAAGATGCCGCTTGATAGAAGACTTCAGTCGGATCATGGACCTCTTCAGCTCCCGCTTGGATGAAGACTTTAGCCGGATCATGGACATCTTCAGCCCCCCGCTTGGGCTTGGATCAAGACATCGGAGGCTCTTCTGGATCGATCGGTGAACCCGGCGTGGTGAAGACAAGGTAGGGAGATCTTCAGGGGCTTAGTGTTAGGTTTATTTAAGGGGGATTTGGGTTAGATTAGGGGTATGTGGGTGGTGGGTTGTAATGTTGGGGGGGGTATTGTATGTTTTTTTTTTTTACAGGCAAAAGAGCTGAATTCTTTGGGGCATGCCCCGCAAAGGGCCCTTTTCAGGGCTGGTAAGGTAAAAGAGCTTTTCTATTTTAATTTTAGAATAGGGTAGGGCATTTTTTTATTTTGGGGGTCTTTGTTATTTTATTAGGGGGCTTAGAGTAGGTGTAATTAGTTTAAAATTGTTGTAATATTTTTCTAATGTTTGTAAATATTTTTTTATTTTTTGTAACAGTTCTTTTTTATTTTTTGTACTTTAGTTAGTTTATTTCATTGTATTTATTTGTAGGTATTTTATTTAATTAATTTGTTGATAGTGTAGTGTTAGGTTTAATTGTAGATAATTGTAGGTAGTTTATTTAATTTATTTATTGATAGTATAGTGTTAGGTTTAATTGTAACTTAGGTTAGGATTTATTTTACAGGTAATTTTGTAATTATTTTAACTAGGTAGCTATTAAATAGTTATTAACTATTTAATAGCTATTGTACCTGGTTAAAATAAATACAAAGTTGCCTGTAAAATAAATATTAATCCTAAAATAGCTACAATATAATTAAAATTTATATTGTAGCTATATTAGGATTTATTTTACAGGTAAGTATTTAGCTTTAAATAGGAATAATTTATAGGGGTCGACGGTGTTAGGGGCAGCAGATTAGGGGTACATAGGGATAACGTAGGTTGCGGCGGTGTACGGAGCGGCAGATTAGGTGTTAATAATAATATGCAGGGGTCAGCGATAGCGGGGGCAGCAGATTAGGGGTTAATAAATATAATATAGGGGTCTGCGGTGTTAGGGGCAGCAGATTAGGGGTACATAGGGATAACGTAGGTTGCGGCGGTGTACGGAGCGGCAGATTAGGGGTTAATAATAATATGCAGGGGTCAGCGATAGCGGGGGCGGCAGATTAGGGGTTAATAAGTGTAAGGTTAGGGGTGTTTAGACTCGGGGTACATGTTAGTGTGTTAGGTGCAGACTTAGGAAGTGTTTCCCCATAGGAAACAATGGGGCTGCGTTAGGAGCTGAACGCTGCTTTTTTGCAGGTGTTAGTTTTTTTTTCAGCTCAAACAGCCCCATTGTTTCCTATGGGGGAATCGTGCACAAGCACGTTTTTGAAGCTGGCCGCGTCCGTAAGCACCGCTGGTATCGAGAGTTGCAGTGGCGGTAAATATGCTCTACGCTCCCTTTTTTGGAGCCTAACGCAGCCCTTCTGTGAACTCTAAATACCAGTGGTATTTAAAAGGTGCGGGGAAAAAAAAGCATGCGTAGCTAACACACCCCTTTGGCCGCAGAACTCTAAATCTAGCCGTTAGGGTTTATTTTATAGGTAAGTATTTAGTTTTAAAAAGGAATAATTTAGTTAATGATAGTAATTTTATTTAGATTTATTTGAATTATATTTAAGTTAGGGGGGTTAGGGTTAGACTTAGGTTTAGGGGTTAATACATTTAGAATAGTGGTTTGGACGTTGGGGACGGCAGATTAAGGGTTAATAAGTGTAGGTAGGTTAAGGAGACATTAGGGCGGCAGATTAGGGGGTTAATAAATATAATGTAGGTGTCGGCGATGTTGGGGGCAGCAGATTAGGGGTTATTAAATATAATGTAGGTGGCGGCGATGTTGGGGGCAGCAGATTAGGGGTTAATAAATATAATGTAGGTGGCGGCGATGTCCGGAGCGGCAGATTAGGGGTTAATAAGTATAATATAGGTGTCTGCAATGTTGGGGGCGGCAGATTAGGGGTTAATAAGTGTAAGATTAGGGGTGTTTAGACTTGGGGTTCATGTTAGGGTGTTAGGTGTAAATATAACTTTAGTTTCCCCATCGGAATCAATGGGGCTGCCTTACGACCAGATCACCCCTGATTTAAGCAGCGCTGGTATTGGAGTGTGGTATGGAGCTCAATTTTGCTCTACGCGCACTTCTTGCCTGTTAACGCCGGGTTTGTAAAAACCTGTAATACCAGCACTATAGGTAAGTGAACTGTGAGAATAAACTGCACGTTAGCACCGCACAGCAAATAACGCAAAACTCGTAATCTGGACGTTTGTTATTTTTGTAAGGTTAGGTTTTTGGTTTTCAGTAATCTTAGGGTTGTTTTATTCTCTGCAAGGGTATTTTTTTTATATTTTCTGTAATCTTAGTTTTGTTTTTTCAGTAATCTTAGGGTTTTTTATTTTATGTAATGTTTGGGTTTTTTGTAATGCAGGTTTTTTTTGTTTGTAATTTTTGAATGCTTTTTAGGTAGTTAGTATATTTTTAATTTTATTTCAGTGTATTTTAATTGGGGTTAAGTTAGGGGGTGTCAAGTTACGGGGCTTTGTTTTTAGTTTAATTCTTTGTGCTGTAGGGGTAAGAGGATTAGGGGTTAATAGGTTAATTGGGTGTTTGCATTGTGGGGGCTGGCAGATTAGGGGCTAATAGGTTAATTGGGTGTTTGCATTGTGGGGGGTTGGCGGATTAGGGGTTAACAAGTTAATTAGGTGTTTGCGATGTCGGGGGATGGCGGTTTAGGGGTTTATATGTTTTATTAGTGATTGCGATGTATGGGGATGGCGGTTTAGGGGTTAATACATTTTATTAGTGATTGCGATGTATGGGGATGGCGGTTTAGGGGTTAATATGTTTATTTAGTATTTGTGATGTGGGGGATGGTTTTAAATGGTGTTTTAACATTTGGGTTAAAAAAAATTCCGGTTTAGATTTTTACGTATGACTTCAACATTTTTTTTTTTATGTTTATGTTACGCGTGCAATATGATATACTGGCGTAAGCTACTGTGGAACATAAAAGGGCCATAAAGATCACATTCTGGGGGTTGGGGTCCATATTGCTATGCTGAATGTTAAATATTACATTTCCCAACATCCCTGTCTCTCACTGCTGATATATATAAAAAAATGGCAATTTTCAAGCATCTTGACATGGACTTCAACCCCATTAGACTGCCACATTCAACTCTCTGTCCCTATACTACTAACTCATTAAGGTGCTACACTGTCCCTGTTACCTACTCACCCACTCTGCACACATTCAGGGAGGGGTTTCTATAAGAAACACCACATTTTGACCCAACAGCCACTTTATCTACAGTGGAGGGTTATAATGGGAGTCACACATATATTGCAGCAATGAGGCTGAGCCAGTCAAGAATGCAGGACAGCTAACCGGGCCAATTATCCCTAGTAAACTAACTGGTATTTATAGTTCTCAATCCAGCACATTTTTAACTTAGGGAGGCTTCAAACAGTTTTCTTTCACCCCTATATCAGAGCAACATTAAACTTGTTGAACTGGTCATTTTCATCTGAGACAACAGACAGTAAAAGATGTTTTGTGATCCAGAAGTTTAAATATTATATCTCCCAGCATGCCTTTCTCCAGAACTGCCAACTAATTTGCATAGTCGGTAAAGTCAGACAAAGGGCAAGATTTATCAAGCTCCGAGAAAAATGCGCAAAAAAAGTTGCGGAAATTTTCGGAGCTATTCGCAATTTCCGAAATCCAATTATTTGCCAATATTTATTAATATTGTTGAGACAAATTTCGTGCAAAAGTTTTTTGCGATGACAAGCGAATGACTAGTATAGTTTCTTGGAGAATGCAATGATTTTCACTTTATTTATCACTCGCAAGTAATTATCATGAGTTTTACTTCCGGGAATAGTTTCATTGTTATTATTGTTATTGTCCTATTAAAATAAAAGAAATTAAACACGTGATTGTTTCTTATTGTTATTTCTTATTTATGATTAAAGTTGTTTTTATTCTGCCCCTTTTTTGGCGCTTCTGCACACTGTAAAGTTGCCCTCATTTGGTCGCTAAAACTATCTTCTTTTCATTGTTCTTTTTCATAATATATATATATTTTTTTTTTTTTTTTAAATACTATTTTTATTGAGAACAGTAGAAAGGATACAATAGAGTGTGTACATACACATTTCACGGTTTTGGATACAATAACATAAGGTAACAGTAGAAATCATCATTTACATGAATAGCAATAGCAGGTAGTATCGAGACACTCTTAGTCACAAATTAGATCCATCCTTTCCTGTTCTCCCTTTCTCCTCCCCTAGTGGGGAGCGCTTATCAGTTTTATTGTAGCAATAAACAACATGTTTAACCGGTATGAACTATTCAACCAAGTATAGGCTTGGACTTCGCAGTGATTTGTGGTAATACATTTCTCTTTTCCCTTGTATATTTTTTTTTTTGGGTGCAATATATTTACAGAGATTTATATATATATCGTATTTATTAATATATCAATATTTTTCTACTCCAATTTTTTTTTAATTTGTATATTTATAATTTTTAATCCAAAAAATAATTGATATATTTTTTTATATATTAAATTATTTATTTATTTATTTATTTATTTATTTATTTATTATGTCTGCTGCTGGCCTACAGGAAAACGCATCAACTGCCAGCAAAACAAAAGGTGGTCGAAATATACCTATCTCAAAACAATGTTCTTGTAGACAAAATTTTATATCCCTATGATGTCCTGCTAGGCTGTAGAAGCAGGCAGACACCTATGGCACGTAAAAGGCAGATATGGCAAGATATAAGCCAGGAGGTATCTGCACAGGGTATAAACCCCAAAAATGTAAATAATTGTAAAAAACGTTTTTCGGATATAAAAAGAATAATTAAAATTAAACTATGCAAAGAAAAACGTTCAGCAAAAGGTACAGGGGGTGGTCCAGGATATACTGCTGATCTAATGGAGTATGAGAAGAAAGTTCTTAATTTGATGGGGCCTGAGGTTGTGGAGGGAATTGAAGTGCAAGGAGACACAGACGATTATGCAGGTAAACTATTATTATTATTATTATATTTATATTGCTAATGAAGTATTTAAATCCTAATTGAAATTGATAAATGTTTTCATTCTCCTCACTCATTACTGGTGATTGATTTCAAATACAATTTTTTTCCTTATATTAAAATTTATTTTTGTTTTCTTTGAAACTTTTGTTGAAAAGCACATTCGATGTTCAATCTGTTTTTCACTTTTTGTTTGTAATGGAAGTAACTTAAATAATGCAGTAATATATTTCCAATTTTGTGCATTGCTTATTTCACTTTAATGGATATATTACATTAATCTTGGCTATTGATTACCCTTTTTTTTTTTTAGGATCCCCATCTACACAATCAGATGCTCATGCATTAACAGAGATTGCCGCTTGCAGCAGCGTCCTGCAAGAAGTTGGTAGGTATTTGTGCCTATATTGTCCCTCAAGAGTGTGCTATATGTATTTTGCCTCTATAATTTTTTTATTTTTTTTAAGAAGAGAATGATAATGATCAGAATATTGAAGGAGAGGACACTTTGCTCCTTTTTGAAGGTAAAGCTAAATTTTTTTTGTGTGCAAATCATATTAAAACATTATAAGACTTTTTTTTGTAGATTCAGATACAGCATGAAATTATAAGCAACTTACAATTTCACTACATTTTTCAGCTTTTATTAATTATATTGCTATCTATATTTTATAAGATGGAATGTAAATCTTAGCATCCATCCCATTTTAGGATCAGCACCATGGTTAGTGCTTGTTTATTGGAACCACTGACCATGGTGCTGAAACTAAAATATGATGGATGCTTTAAGAATTGCATTCCAGCTTATAACATACAGATAGCAATAGAATTAACAAAAGCTGACAATTGTAGTGAAATTGTAAGTTGCTTATATCCAGCAATTACAAAATTTGAATGTAATTGTTGTGGAATATTATACTTTAAAGATGCTGATACATGTGTATTCTGCCCTTTTAAAATCTCATCAATATTAAATTTAATTTTCATATTTTCAGTGAAAGATGATAGTAATCTATAATAGGTGGCATTGTCAAAATGAAATTATTGTTTATCTTTATTATAGATGATTCTGAAAATGTTGAATACGTTCTGAATTTACAACCAATACAGGAGACATCTCCTGTACATTCCTCAAGTACAAATGTAGAAGTACCAGAAGAAGAAATTGGAGATGTACACGAAGATATCCAACATGAAGCACAAGCACCAACTGAAGAGGCAATATCAGTAAATTTGGTTAACATTCTGCAATTAGCCACAAATTTTCAGAATGAACAAAGGGCTTTTTTTCAACAGATGAGTGACCTGCAAAGTGAACGTTTGGAAATTGACAGGCAGAGTTTACTTGCAAGAGACAAATAGGTTGCTTGCATTACTAGTGAATATTTTACAAACAAGAATTGAGAATCATTGATTTTTTTTTGGGTGGGTTTTCTTAAAATGTTTTTTTTGTTTTTTAAACAGTTAATGTATAAATGTTGGTTATGATTTATAACAGATCATATGTTAAATTAAAAACTATTAAAGGGACATTAAACACCTAATGAAAATGGCTGAAACCTACTTTTTCTTATAAATAAAAATAAAATAATCACTGCTGTTTATTTTATCTGTTCCTCTTACCCCAAACTTTTCAAAGGGATTGTTTTGAAATACAGTGTTAAGCCAGTGCCAAATTTCCTATTTAAGCTGCCATATTGTAGCGTGCGTTACAGGGCTCATTAGTCACATGACACAGCATATTGGCTGTTACAGTACTTAGAGAATATAATATTTCCCTGCAGTGTGTGAGCTGCATTGAGACACATTTATTTCTCAGGGTGTAAATAGATTTCATTTGCCAGTCTATTGTATATAATACACATTAAGCAGCAAATGCTAAGTGCATTACCTATTTTTTTTAACTTCCCCCCACAGTTTTACTTTTTCAAACTCCACAATTTTTCTGCTCTAAGCACAGCGTTCAGTCACTGTTGTTGTCAATTACTGACATCATGCTCCAGGAGGGGGGAGAGGGAGGGGGAAACTATAACGGAACGGAGTGTAGTTTGTGGAGATGATTTCTGCCTTTCATGACCTTTGATCCTGGTAATGTGAATCACTAAGTGCTGACAGCTTAGTGTTCGTTTAGCAAGGATCGTTGGTATGCATTTTTTATCAGTGTGATCTTCTCCACAGGAGTAGATCACACTGATAAAAAATGGGTTTTACAGTAAAAGTTCGGTAGCTTAAGGCTAATCTAAAACACAGGAGCTCCTAGGACTCCTCACCAATGCCCTAACGTCCCTAACATGTTTCGCCACTTAGCGTGGCTTTTTCAAAAAAGCCACGCTAAGTGGCGAAACATGTTAGGGACGTGTTACCGAACTTTTACTGTAGTCACTATATGGAGTAATAACCTCCTTTAACAATACTTATTATGGAAAAAGCACTTTCAGTTATTCAAGTTATCCTGTACTAATTCACAAGTGTGATTGAGAGTGTGTGTATAAGACCTTGTTCCAGAGCGCTATTACCATCACTGATTCAAGTTTCTATATGAGAACTAATATTTATTTATTCAGCTCTAATAGAGCCCACGCTACTAACGTTTGACTGGTACCTCACTTGCCTCATATTATTTACAACTCTTTGGGTCAATATAATATGAAGACATACCGGCTAAATAATACATGGTGAATTAACCGTAATACAAAGCTGGATACAAGTATAACAAGTGAACCTGTGAATTTTACAACGTTAAGATAAATACGTGGCAAGCTTCTAAACATAACTTTATAATAAATCTACTCTCATAGTAACGACAGTATATTAACTACCATGGGCATACATGTACCAAGCTAACCTTCGCCTATATCTTTTACATCCGGGCGACATTAGTAACCTGTACTGATCTTCTCGCCGCAATCTAAATCACATCGCTTAGCAACAGCTATACACGCTACCAGCTATGACTGTATGAAACCAAACATGAGTGAGTGATCACAATACAAACGACTATTTGGTATGATATTATGAATAAGATATAGTGCTTTAGAACCACCACATACCAATTTGTGGCTAACAGTTGGTTCATGGCAGCACTGTGTTAACTGACTATCATATCTCTGTACACGCAGGGCAATACGTGTCTTTATAATCTTGTACATTAGATGTGCATACATTTAATCTACCTATCTTGTGCACATCAAACAAGTGTGGATAACATACAATACTCAACACGAGATTATAGGAACGTTTAATTTAAGTGGATCACTGATTATGATTATGTTGTCATAGTAACAAACATTATTCTGTTTGTGTTTAGAGGTAAACCTGATACTACACTTACTACGTATAACCAACTGGCATATACTCAATAGTGGGACTCACTATATTCCAGTAGCAAACAGCTACCCCTAATTCTGCGTATACTAACATTACATGGTATACACTGAATACATAATATACCCAATATAGTGAACCAGTTGATCATGGTACTACTAAAAGTCAGACAACTCATTGACTAATATTAACAGTAGCAGGTTTCTCTATAACGAACCTTGAATACAAGGGTTATTACTAGGTACATGTAACGTTTGTGAGTTTAGCACAACCTCTCTCCTATAGTTATATCAACTTTTCCAATATTGAGGTTAATCACACGAATATCTAGGAGAGGTAAATGTACATAGAGTTACAATATTGTGTGCTATCACAACGTCAGTCTATCTAGCTCATCTCATATCTACAATCACAACTTGAATCTTTTACAACACTCAATCAGTTATGGTCTAACTACCTGTCTAAATAAACGTGGACATACTTTTTACTCTACTCTCTCACACATTTACTTATATTGAGTGTCAAGTCACACCTATCACTGCTATTCGTAATTTATCTGTTATGTACTACGACAGATAGGTACATCAGGCTTGCACGCAAGCAGGCATGACTGCTTAATTGAACTAAAAATCGGTTATTAAATTTCTACAAACTACAGTCGGTACTTAAGTGTGGTTTTAATTATTTTTCCTATTTTAATTATTAAACCCAATAAAAGTTATATTTTAATTTAGTGTCTATTCCTATTCCCGCATTCCAACCTTGGATTAGCAACTAAGTGATTGTTATTTGCAACTAACTTGCAACTTGACCTAGGAGTGCTGTCTGAGTGTATGCTTTTCCTTTGTAATTCCAATCTAAGTTTGTATATTGACAATATCAGTAAATTAGAAAGATGTTTCAAATTTTATGCTGTATCCAAATGCGTTTTGTATAAAGAACATTTCCACGAACATCCTACAATGTATAAATATTTGTTAATAAATATATTTATATTTATAAAAACAAAATAATAATGATGGCTAAAAACAAAAGTAAATAATTTGTACTTACGTGTACCAATGTTTCTTGTGGAAGTAGATTCTTCGGCTTCAACATCATCTATGAATAAAACAAATGAATGAAACGGATTACCATATTCAAATAAAGATGCTTATAGAAAAGCACAATCATTATATTACAAATACCAAAACCAACCTTCAAAACCCACAGAATCGGAGTCCGAAGAATGTTCTACTGTTATTTTTGGTCTTTGGATAGGTAGAACAAAATCTGGCTCTTCCGTTCTAATTTCTACTGCTGCTTCTATAACCAAAAAAATATATATCTATATAATATAGGCCTTTTCTGTTTTTCAAAAGCTGTTATTGCGCAGTAGAGACCTGTAATCGTTGCTAGTGCTGATCGGGTGTGAGGGTGGTGTGAGGTTGGCGTTTCCTGGCGTGAGATTGCTGAAAAGACATAGCGAGTAGAGAGAGGGAGAGAGACAGCAAAAGAGAGAGGGGAGAAAGGGGAGAGAGAAATCAAGAGAGAGGGGGGGAGAGAGACAGCAAAAGAGAGGGGGGAGAAAGGGGAGAGAGAAATCAAGAGAGAGGGGGGAGAGAGACAGCAAAAGAGAGGGGGGAGAAAGGGGAGAGAGAGAGCAGAAGAACGGGAGAGAGAGACAGCAAAAGAGAGGGGGGAGAGAGAAATCAAGAGAGAGGGGGGATAGAGACAGCAAAAGAGAGGGGGGAGAAAGGGGAGAGAGAGAGCAGAAGAACGGGAGAGAGAGACAGCAAAAGAGAGGGAGATAGAGAGCATTGTACATTAACTTTATGACCTATTTATCTTTGTTGTAATTTTAATAAATCTGTGGACATTATTTCACGGGAATTATACAAATAAAATGTAAGTGAAACACTTTTGGTTATATATGAGTAATCAATTACTGAGTGTCTAAAAAAGTGTAACAAAATTTACCATACCTTCTGTATTTTCTTCGAAAGGTTTTTCAATTACAGTAATCTGTCTATTTTCAAGTGTGACTAAGGGCATCGGTGGGGATCCGGAAGTTTCATCACTAACAACCTCCATCCCAGATAGCAAGGATAACTTGCCACAAACTTGTAGCTAACTTTTGCTGTAAGCCGGAATAACTTGCTGCAAGTGTTCACTGGCAAGTGTGTTTACTTGCATCATAATTGCAGCAAAAGTTCTAGTTGACACTTTTTCAACTTGCAGCAAGTTTACCTGGCAAGTCTCTAGCAAGAGCATTCTGGCAAGTCAACTGCAAGAGCTCTGCAAGTTTGTAGCCAATTTTTGGCAAGTCAACTACAAGAGCTTTGCAAGTCTATTGTCAATTTCTGTCAAGTCAACTGCAAGAGCTCTGCAAGTTTGTAGTCAATTTCTGGCAAGTCAACTGCAAGAGCTCTGCAAGTGTCTAGTCAATTTCTGGCAAGTCAATAGCAAGAGCTCTGCAAGTCTGCTGCAAATTTCTGACAAGTCAACAGCAATAGCCCTTCAAATCTGCAGCAAATTTCTCACAATTTAACAGCAAGAGCCCTTCAAGTCTACTGCAAAAGCTCTGCAAGTCTGTTACAAATCTCTAACAAGTCAACTGCAAATCTTTAGCATATCTCTGGCACATATATCACAATTAAGAGCAGTGTCTGCCACAAGAGCACTACAAATTTACTATTATTTACGTCAATCATATTTACAAATTAATAATAAAATGTTTTTTTCCTGCAAAAGTTATCTATGTAAGTTGTTTGTATGAATTTAATTGATCTTAAAGTTGTATCCATGCATTATCTGAGGTAATATATATTCATATATAAAACTAATATTATGACAGGTAATATATTAAAGGGACACTAAACCCACATTTTTTCTTTCATGATTCAGACAAAGCATGCAATTTTAAGCAATTTTCTAGCTTACTCCTATTATCATTTTTTTTTCCGTTTTCTTCCTATTTTTATTCGAAAAAGCAGGAAAGTAAGTTCAAGAGACAATTTTTGGTTCAGCACAAGGGTATCGCTTACTGATTGGTGGCTAAATGTAGCTACCAATATGTAAGCGCTACCCAGGTGCTAAAACAAAAATGGGCCAGCTCCTAATCTTACATTTCTGCTTTTTCAAATAAAGATAGCAAGAGAACGAAGAAAAAATGATAATAGGAGTACATTAGAAAATAGCATGCTCTATCTGAATCATAAAAGCAAAACAATTGGTTTAGTATCCCTTTAAGTTGAATACTTGATGTATTCTTATATTAGAGTTATATTATAACACTAATATCATTATCTCAGGTACAGTATGGCCCCTTTTTACAGCACACCCCTTTAAGGCATTCCACTTATAAATCACTCTTCAGTTCTGCCCATCGTTATTATGTTTCATGTTTTTACCTCCCTTTCAGTCTTTTTTGGCAGTCATTTTAATTGATTATTTTCTTTATGAATATTTGTTTTACAGATCTCTCCATATCTGTGCAGATATAAAAAATAATTATTGTATATAACTAACTGCAATTGTTACCAGAAGTTAAACTAGGAAAATCATATTTATTTTTTATATTTTACTGATTTTAATAAAATTAGCATTTGCCTGTCTGGTAAATATGATCTGTTAACCTCAATACTGTATGAAGATAAAAATATTCACCAAAAAATCCTTTAGAAATGACTCCATAAAAACAACAGCATTGACTCTTACAAAAATAATTTAAAGTTTTATTAGGCTTCAAATTTTCCAGGTATTAAAACATTTTAAATATGACATTGTAATAAACCAGAGAATAACTTATAGTATAGGCCTAGGGTACAAGTTTAATGCAGATGCACAATAATATTGACAGAACAACAAAAATATAATATGATGTCCATCTGTATCTGTTCTATGATCTTGAATTTGGCACCGGCCTGTAAAAATAAAAACAAATATTACATAAACATGGGCATTCTGTGCTAATTGCTTAGTCTACAGCAGAACTTTAATTTGTAGAACTAAAAAAGTAAATCTGACAAAAAAAATAACGCCTTTATTTCAACTTCCAGGTTGTGATGAATACTAAAAAAGAATTGTATTTTTAACTTCCATAAATTCTCATGTCAATGCAATTTCCATCTAGATATTAACATATTTGGCCACGTTCCTTCCTAATCAAACAGATCACTACCTGCCAATGGGATGCTTAGAACCTATACTTTAACCCCTTAAAGACTAGCAACGTACCCTGTACATCACTCGGCTTTGAATAGGGAAGTGCTATTAAATGCGCGGTCTCGCCGCCAGTGTTGAGGCCACACTATTTACGATGACAAGAAGGGAGGGTATAATAGCGCAGTACCGCCACTTGTGGCGGGACACGTGCTATTTAAAAAAATATAACCCTTAATGAGCGGCAACATACATGGTACATCTCAGTCGTTAAAGGGTTACTATATTGAGACTTTTTTTCCTTAAGATATTTATATTTTACTTCTCTAGAAATCAATGTGCACTATTTGATACCCTATGTTGTAATTTAAATTTTTGGTTCTGTTCCTAGACTTTTGGAGATAAAAGAGGGAAAGTCACAATGTGCAGTTTATTTCCTTTTCAATTGTGTTTTTTTCCTTTTACAAAATATTAAGTAATATGCTATCTAGATGTGTCATATTCTAAATCTTCATATCCCCACTTCCCTTCCCAAAGGAAAATGATATAGCAGAGTAGCATTTAGTAAGACAGTATTCTATTTACTTCTGTGATACTCCCATGCTATGTGAGGTGCTGCACTGCTTGCTTATTTAACCCCTTAGTGACCGAGGACGTGCAGGGTACGTCTGAAAAAAAAAGGCAGTTAACGCCTGACGACGAACCCTGCACGTCCTCGGCTAAAGTGAGTGCTGGAAGCGATCAAGATCGCTTCCAGGCACTATTACAGTACTGCAGGGATGCCTCGATGTCTGGGCATCCCTGCAGTGCTGTTACGGAGTGCCGGGACCGGAGCGATCACTCCCCCTTGAGTGATCACTTCCGGTTTTGCTCCACGTGGAGCCCGGCAGTGCAGCAGAGCATCGGAAGCGATCGGACACGCTTCCGATGCTCTGCTAGTGTGCTAAGTGCCTCGGTGGGTCGAGGCACTTAGTTAGTATATAAATAAAAATAAATTTGTGAAAAAAAAATAATATATAAAATAATAAAGCCCACATATAGCGCCCCCCCCCTCCCCCATGAGGCTTCCAAAATGGCGATGCCCGGTGCATCATGGGGCATCTGGGGGTGTCCCTAGCCTGTCTCACCATAGGGGCAAGCTAGGGTCACCCAATCTGAGCCTTCTTAGAAAAAAAAAATAATAATAATAAAATCTCCCATTTGTCTGATCATGTCAATATTTGTAAATATTGACTCTGATCAGTGTGGATCTCCCTCCCTCTCCTCACTTGCCATTTTGTTGGAGAAAGAGAGAGACCTGTATTTTAGCAGAGAGAGATTTATTTCTTTTATTTGTTAAAAAATTTAAAATCCAAAGGCTCTTTTCAGAGCCATTAACCCCTAGCTTGCCAGTGATCACTATAAATCACTGGCAGTAGCACAGCTGCACTTTTTTTTGCTGTCTGTGCATTTTTTTAGGGGTTAATTTTTGTTGTTGTATTTTTTTTTAAAAACTCAAAGGCTCCTTTCAGAGCCATTTAGCTAATTTAATTTAATTTAAAGTCTATTTAACCCCTAGCTTGCCAGTGATCGCTATACATCACTGGCATTAGCATAGCTGTACTTTTTTGCTGTCTGTGCATTTTTTAGGGGTTAATTTTTGTTGTTGTAATTTTTTAAAAACCTAAACGCTACTTTCAGAGCCATTTAGCTAATTTAATTTAATTTAAATAGTATTTAACCCCTAGCTTGCCAGTGATCGCTATACATCACTGGCATTAGCATAGCTGTACTTTTTTGCTGTCTGTGAATTTTTTTAGGGGTTAATTTTTGTTGTTGTAATTTTTTAAAAACCCAAAGGCTCCTTTCAGAGCCATTTAGCTAATTTAATTTAATTTAAAGAGTATTTAACCCCTAGCTTGCCAGTGATCGCTATAAATCACTGGCATTAGCATAGCTGTACATTTTTGCTGTCTGTGCATTTTTTTAGGGGTTAATTTTTGTTGTTGTCATTTTTTAAAAACCCAAAGGCTCCTTTCAGAGCCATTTAGCTAATTTAATTTGATTTAAAGAGTATTTAACCCCTAGCTTGCCAGTGATCGCTATAAATCACTGGCATTAGCATAGCTGTACTTTTTTTTAAAAAAACCCAAAGGCCATTTAGTTAATTTAATTTAAAGAGTATTTAACCCCTAGCTTGCCAGTGATCGCTATAAATCACTGGCATTAGCATAGCTGTACTTTTTTTTAAAAAAACCCAAAGGCCATTTAGTTAATTTAATTTAAAGAGTATTTAACCCCTAGCTTGCCAGTGATCGCTATAAATCACTGGCATTAGCATAGCTGTACTTTTTTTTAAAAAAACCCAAAGGCCATTTAGTTAATTTAATTTAAAGAGTATTTAACCCCTAGCTTGCCAGTGATTGCTATAAATCACTGGCATTAGCATAGCTGTACTTTTTAAAAAAACAAACAAAGGCCATTTAGTTAATTAATTAATTTTGGTTTTCTGTGACAGATACAAAAATGTCACAGAAAAGATATAGTGTTGAGGAGGCGTATGCCATCCTTGCGTCAGAGTCAGATGCCTCTATGTCTGACTCAGACCCCAATTTTGACCCTGCCATATGCTCAGATACATCATTAGATGCAGTCTCAACTGATAGTGATGTATCTGTGGCTGCTAGCCCCCCTGCCAGCCCCCCTGCTAGCCCCCCTGCCAGCCCCCCTGCTAGAAGGAGGCGTGTTGCTGCCATTGCCGCTGAAGAGTGGGTAACGCCTCATCTCCAGAGGCCAGATATCCCACCCTTCACAGCAAATGCTGGCATAAATATAGATGTGGCAGGTTTTAGCCCCCAACAGTTTCTGGAGGTGTTTCTGGGTGATGATGTATTGGGGAACATTGTCGCCCAAACTAATTTATATGCCCATCAGTACCGTGCTGCAAAGCCTGAAACATATTTGGCAAAGCAGCAATGGGCCCCCATCAATGTGCCAGAATTTAAAAAATTCTGGGCATTGACTATGCTGATGGGCATCATAAAGAAACCCTCCGTTCGCTCCTACTGGAGCAGTAGCCCCATCTGCTCTACCCCCATTTTCTCCCAGAGTATGTCGAGGCAGAGATATGAAATGATTCTTCATTTCATGCACTTCAGCGACAACAGCCTGTGCCCCCCTAGGGAGCATCCCCAATTTGACAGGCTGTATAAAATCCGCCCCCTGATTACCCACTTTTCTGCCAGGTTTGCAGAGGCTTATACACCTGGAAGGAATATATGCGTTGATGAATCCCTGATGAAGTATAAGGGAAGGCTGGGATTCAAGCAGTATATTCCTTCCAAGCGCTCCAGGTATGGGGTAAAGGTGTATAAGCTCTGTGAGAGCGAGACTGGGTATACTCAGGCCTTCCGGGTGTATGAGGGAAAGGATAGCCACCTTGACCCTCCAGGTTGCCCAGAACATATGGGAACCACTGGCAAGATTGTCTGGGACCTGATATTACCCCTAATGAACAAAGGGTATCACTTGTACTTAGACAATTTTTATACAAGTGTCCTTTTGTTCAAGCTACTGTATTGCTTTGATACAGTAGCTTGCGGTACTATTAAAAAGAACCGCAAAGGTTTCCCAGGACAACTTGTACGCACCCGGCTACGAAGGGGGGAGACCTCTGCTCTGCGCCAAGAGGAGCTGTTGGCACTGAAGTACAGAGACAAGAAGGATGTATACCTTCTTACCACCATCCACACAGAGAGGACGGTGGCGGTCTCTGTACGTGGCAGAGCTGAGATCATAAGGAAGCCAGTGTGCATCAAGTCTTATAACAGACATATGGGTGGGGTTGATCTGGCAGATCAGCTGCTGCAGCCCTACCTAATTATGCGGAAGACAAGGGCCTGGTACAAAAAGGTTGCAATTTACCTAATGCAGATTGCAACCCACAACGCTTTTTTGTTGTTCAAAAAAGCAAACCCCGGAATGAAACTGACTTTTTTACAATTTCAGCTCCAGATCATTTCGGGGATTTTGTACCATGATGCACCTGCTCCCCGGGCGGTGATGGGAGAGAGCAGAGTTGGGGCTACTCATTTTATTTTTAAAATCCCCCCTACTGCCGCAAAGCAGAGACCACAAAAAAAATGCAGAGTCTGTACCAAGAGGGGGCAGAGAAGGGACACTGTATATCACTGTCCTGATTGCCCTGGACAGCCTGGACTCTGCATTGGGGACTGCTTCAAGCAGTACCATACAATGGTCAATTTTTAAAAAATAAATAAATTTGCTGTTATTTTTTTTTGTTATGTTTACTGTTAAATTTTTTGTTATTTTTTTACTTTTAATGTGCCAGATTTTTACATTTCACTAATATATTTTTTTTTCTAAAATGGGGCTGTTCTTTTTTTTTTTTTTTACAAAAACCCCTGTCAAACCTATGCATGGGGACATAGGTGTACTCAGGGTGCCTAGCAGAAAACAACCTGTAGTATTTTTTTGCACTAACTTACAACAGTCTCTCCTAAATCATAGTCAAAAAGCAATGTGTGTGTAAAAATGAAAATTGAAAAAATGCCACCATACACTTTCTCCAATTTTTTTAGCTAAAACAGTTACTTCAAATGCATCAAAGCACACCATATACAATACCTTGGGGTGTCAACATTTCAAAAATATGCACATTCATGGCAATAAATAAAAGTGGGGTTTACAATAGGCCCCAAACTAAAGATAGGCCTATCAGAAGAAATACTCTCACTTAATAACTAAAATCACAAGTCATAAAATTGTAACATAACCTTCCCAAAATCCTGGCAAACCTATGCATGGGGGGCATAGGTGTACTCAGGGTGCCTAGCAGAAAACAACCTGAAGTATTTTTTTGCACTAACTTACAACAGTCTCTCCTAAATCATAGTCAAAAAGCAATGTGTGTGTAAAAATGAAAATTGAAAAAATGCCACCATACACTTTCTCCAATTTTTTTAGCTAAAACAGTTACTTCAAATGCATCAAAGCACACCATATACAATACCTTGTGGTGTCAACATTTCAAAAATATGCACATTCATGGAAACAAATAAATTGGGGTATGTTAAAATACCCCCAAAAGACAATAGGCAAAGAAAATATGTTAAATGTGAAAAAAAAATCACAAACGCATGTTGGACATTTGGCATTACACCCCCCGAACAAGCCAAGAAACTTATGCATAGGTGGTATCACTGTACTCAGGAGATGTTGGTGAACACATATTGGGGTCTTCTTTGGCAGTAACACATAACAGGAGCTGAGAATTCATGTCTAAAGTACAATGTGTGTGAAAAATAACACACAAAAAATGACTGCCTAATAGTTTGACAAAGAATTAGTGCATGGAAAGTGTTAAAATACCAGCATTTGAAATACCCTAGGGTGTCTACTTTTCAAAAATATATGGTTTGATGGGGGTAAATTACATTGGCCGGCTTCAGAAATGTCCTACATAGGACATGGGTGCATGGGATGTGAAAATTCCAAGTTGAAAAACTGGAATGCGCCCCCTAAAAATAAGGCCTTTTAGCCCCCAGAGAACCCGACACACCTATACATGGGGGGTATCACTGTACTCAGGAGATGTTGTTGAATACATATTGAGGTTTTTTTTGGCAGTAACACATAACAGGGACTGAGAATATATGCCTAAAGTACAATGTGTGTGAAAAATAATGCAAAAAAATGACTACCTAAAAGTTTGACAAAGACTAGTGGTTGAATTAGTGCATGGAAAGTGTTAAAATACCAGCATTTGAAATACCCTAGGGTGTCTACTTTTCAAAAATATATGGTTTGATGGGGGTAATTTACATTGGCCGGCTTCAGAAATGTCCCAAATAGGACATGGGTGCATGATGACAGATGTGAAAATTCCAAGTTGAAAAACTGGAATGCGCCCCCTAAAATTAAGGCCTTTTAGCCCCCAGAGAACCCGACACACCTATACATGGGGGGTATCACTGTACTCAGGAGATGTTGTTGAATACATATTGAGATTTTTTTTGGCAGTAACACATAACAGGGACTGAGAATATATGCCTAAAGTACAATGTGTGTGAAAAATAATGCAAAAAAATGACTACCTAAAAGTTTGACAAAGACTAGTGGTTGAATTAGTGCATGGAAAGTGTTAAAATACCAGCATTTGAAATACCCTAGGGTGTCTACTTTTCAAAAATATATGGTTTGATGGGGGTAATTTACATTGGCCGGCTTCAGAAATGTCCCAAATAGGACATGGGTGCATGATGACAGATGTGAAAATTCCAAGTTGAAAAACTGGAATGCGCCCCCTAAAATTAAGGCCTTTTAGCCCCCAGAGAACCCGACACACCTATACATGGGGGGTATCACTGTACTCAGGAGATGTTGTTGAATACATATTGAGGTTTTTTTTGGCAGTAACACATAACAGGGACTGAGAATATATGCCTAAAGTACAATGTGTGTGAAAAATAATGCAAAAAAATGACTACCTAAAAGTTTGACAAAGACTAGTGGTTGAATTAGTGCATGGAAAGTGTTAAAATACCAGCATTTGAAATACCCTAGGGTGTCTACTTTTCAAAAATATATGGTTTGATGGGGGTAATTTACATTGGCCGGCTTCAGAAATGTCCCAAATAGGACATGGGTGCATGATGACAGATATGAAAATTCCAAGTTGAAAAACTGGAATGCGCCCCCTAAAATTAAGGCCTTTTAGCCCCCAGAGAACCCGACACACCTATACATGGGGGGTATCACTGTACTCAGGAGATGTTGTTGAATACATATTGAGGTTTTTTTTGGCAGTAACACATAACAGGGACTGAGAATATATGCCTAAAGTACAATGTGTGTGAAAAATAATGCAAAAAAATGACTACCTAAAAGTTTGACAAAGACTAGTGGTTGAATTAGTGCATGGAAAGTGTTAAAATACCAGCATTTGAAATACCCTAGGGTGTCTACTTTTCAAAAATATATGGTTTGATGGGGGTAATTTACATTGGCCGGCTTCAGAAATGTCCCAAATAGGACATGGGTGCATGATGACAGATGTGAAAATTCCAAGTTGAAAAACTGGAATGCGCCCCCCTAAAATTAAGGCCTTTTAGCCCCCAGAGAACCCGACACACCTATACATGGGGGGTATCACTGTACTCAGGAGATGTTGTTGAATACATATTGAGGTTTTTTTTGGCAGTAACACATAACAGGGACTGAGAATATATGCCTAAAGTACAATGTGTGTGAAAAATAATGCAAAAAAATGACTACCTAAAAGTTTGACAAAGACTAGTGGTTGAATTAGTGCATGGAAAGTGTTAAAATACCAGCATTTGAAATACCCTAGGGTGTCTACTTTTCAAAAATATATGGTTTGATGGGGGTAATTTACATTGGCCGGCTTCAGAAATGTCCCAAATAGGACATGGGTGCATGATGACAGATGTGAAAATTCCAAGTTGAAAAACTGGAATGCGCCCCCTAAAATTAAGGCCTTTTAGCCCCCAGAGAACCCGACACACCTATACATGGGGGGTATCACTGTACTCAGAAGTTGTTGTTGAACACATATTGAGGTGTTTTTGGTCAGTAACATATAACAGGAACTGAGAATCCATGCCTAAAGTACAATGCGTGTGAAAAATAACACACCAAAATGACTACCCAAAAGTTTGACAAAGACTGGTGGTTGAATTAGTGCATGCAAAGTGTTAAAATACCAGCATTTGAAATACCCTAGGGTGTCTACTTTTTAAAAATATATGGTTTGATGGGGGTAATTTGCATTGTCCGGCTTCAGAAATGTCCCAAATAGGACATGGGTGCATGACGACAGATGTGAAAATTCCAAATTAAAAAACTGGAATGCGCCCCCTAAAAATAAGGCCTTTTAGCCCCCAGAGAACCCAACAGACCTATACATGGGTGGTATCACTGTACTCAGGAGATGCTGCTGAAGACATATTGGGGTGTTATTTGGCAGTAACCCTTAGCGTTCTCAGTAAATGTATTCTTGAATTGCTATTTTGTCAAAAAATCACCACTTTTTTTTTTTTTTTTCAAACTTTGGCATAGATTGGTGGTAAAATAGTTGCATGGAAAGAGTCAAAATACCCCATGTTTAATACCTTAGGTTGTGTTCTTTTAAAAAATATATATATGTGAAGGGTTAATCAGGGATTCCTGACAGATATCAGTGTTCCAATGTAACTATCGCTAATTTTTTTTAAAAATTTTTGGAAATAGCAAAGTGCTACTTGTACTTATTGCCCTATAACTTGCAAAAAAAAGCAAAGAACATGTAAACATTGAGTATTTCTAAACTCAGGACAAAATTTAGAAACTATTTAGCATGGGAGTTTTTTGGTAGTTGTTGAAGTGTAGGAGATTTTGAGGGTCAAAGTTAAAAAAGTGTGTTTTTTTCAATTTTTTCCTCATATTTTATAAAATTTTTTATAGTAAATTATAAGATATGATGAAAATAATGGTATCTTTAGAAAGTCCATTTAATGGCGAGAAAAACGGTATATAATATGTGTGGGTACAGTAAATGAGTAAGAGGAAAATTACAGCTAAACACAAACACCGCAGAAATGTAAAAATAGCCTTGGTCCCAAACGGACAGAAAATGGAAAAGTGCTGCGGTCATTAAGGGGTTAAAGGGACATTAAACACTAAGAGCCAGATTACAAGTGAAGTGCTAAATATTGCTTGCGTGCAAGCAATATTAGTGCTCCATTGAGTAATACCAGCGCCCGCTAATATTAGCTGGTATTACAACTCAAGTGTAAAATTACGCAAGCTCAGAATCTAAGTGCAGTGAAGGGGGTAAGTAGCTCAGCGATGCAGCAAATATAACACCCAACTCCGACCAACTTTACCCCCAAAATACTACCTAGTGCAAATATTTTATTAAAACATAAAAATAATACAATTTGTATTTTTTTTATAAAATACACTACACTGTATTTTGGGGGCATTTGGGGCATATTTATAAAATTGACCAGAGATCTGATCTCTGGTTAATTTTATAAGCGCTAGTTGCTACCACAAGCATATAGTAGCAATAACCAGACACTTCTAATGGCTGGTTATTTATTGCGTGCCTGCAAAAGGGCACATTTGTCCACTTGCGGGCGCGCAATAAATTAGCACTCCACTTATAATCTAGCCCTAAATAAATGCTAGATAGAATGAAGCATTGAAAGAAAAGGTTAGTCTGTGAATAACATGTAGATGTATTTTTTAAAGTTTTATTTGGTGTTTAAACATTAACAAACTAAGTGTAAAGTTTTAGTGTCTATAAAACAATGGGATCTTACTTAGGTTACATTATCTGCTGTGGCCAATTAGGGACAGTTATAAATTTATCACTAGAGTGTGCAGCCAATGGCTGTGTAGAATATAACAGTGTTCTGCACTTCCATTTCTAACAGGAGCTGAAAAGCTCACAACTTCAGAATAGAATTACAGGAAAAGGGGACAAAATAAATAATGAAAGTATATATATATATATATATATATATATATATATATATATATATATATATATATACACACACACACACAGTTTATCATTTTATATTACCATCTCAAGGTGTTTATTTTCCCTTTAAAAGGGCCTTAATAGTAAAAAAAAAATGACATCCTTTAATGTAAATTTAAGACTATTGACCCTGCACTACTGTGAGATTAACCCACACAAAGGCTTTAAACACACAATGGAAGTACTGATTGGTACCTGCAGAGCACTGCTGGTCCAGAGCAAAAACTGCCAAATGCTGCTTATCTAATCAGAAATACTAGTTGAATGACTAGCACTCATGATTGGATCAGCAGCACTTCCGCTCAGGATCAGCAGTGCTCTGTGGTTCCAAGCGGTACTTCTACTGTGTGTTTAATCCCTTTGTGGGTTAGTGCAGGGTTGATGGTCTTAAAATTAATTAAAACAAATTAGAGCATGCATTTTTTTTTACTAATATGCTCTTTTAAAGAAATATATATTGTTTTATCTTAAGTTGCATGTTGCTGAAGCACTGAAAATTGTAAAGGGAGTTTCATTTATTGTTCCTGTGATAGGAGCATTCCTTTGTTTGAAGAATGTTTCTTTTTAGACAAGATTTATAATTCATTAACATTTTAATTGATATTAGTTGATAGTGCAAAAAAAATCATGTCACAAAGAAGCACCACTATCAAAATGGAACATTCCTTTCAAAGGGTCAGCTCAATCCAAGCACAGAGAAAACTCTAACATGGCTGCTCTATTTATGATCATGGGAGGATCAGGGAAGTGAGTAAAACACTCCCCTGCTGTATCACATCCATATAAGCATGTTGTATAAACAGAAACAAACACACCCCTGCTGTATCACATCCATATAAACATGTTGTATAAACAGAAATAAAACACTCCCCTGCTGTATCACATCCATATAAGCATGTTGTATAAACAGAAACAAACACTCCCCTGCTGTATCACATCCATATAAACATGTTGTATAAATAGAAACAAACACTCCCCTGCTGTATCACATCCATATAAGCATGTTGTATAAACAGAAATAAAACACTCCCCTGCTGTATCACATCCATATAAGCATGTTGTATAAACAGAAATAAAACACTCCCCTGCTCTATCACATCCATATAAGCATGTTGTATAAACAGAAATAAAACACTCCCCTGCTGTATCACATCCATATAAGCATGTTGTATAAACAGAAACAAACACTCCCCTGCTGTATCACATCCATATAAGCATGTTGTATAGACAGAAACAAACACTCCCCTGCTGTATCACATCCATATAAGCATGTTGTATAGACAGAAACAAACACTCCCCTGCTGTATCACATCCATATAAGCATGTTGTATAAAAAAAACAAAACCAAAAAACAATTATAAAAGAAATGACTCAGTGGGGTGATTTAAACAAGAAAAAACATAACTGCTTACCTGTGACCACAAACACTTCTTGTGTGGGATTGGCAATCCCCTATGCATCTTCTCATTTCATGGTCAGTAATGTCTTTATAGACCCTTTGACATGTTTCTGTAATAGAAAACAACATCAAATAAATGAGTATAAAGTTAGATATGCAAAATAATTAGATAAAGTCTGTTCAGCAATAGTCTGTCCCGTTACATGGGCATAATACACTTTGTGATTATAACATGAATTATTTAATTATAAATAATAAGACAACTTTTCATTATACTTTCATTATTTTGCCCGCTTTGCCTGTAATGTAATGGTCTATGCAAAAGTTTTCCAGTGGCCAAATTTCACCACCATTTTCCTTATTTGGAGGAGCTAATCCTGATGTACTTCATGTGACAGTCACTCTAGTCACATCATACTGTCAGTAGGCTTTTCCTCATTTTATGTATGTTATCACAAAGTCACATCATACTGTCAGTATGCCTTTCCTTGTTTTGTTAGCACAAAGTCCATGCTAAAGCCAATTAGAAAGCTATACAGACTATTGTTAATCATTTGAGGTCTGAAGCCTGCATTACCAATTTTCAGCATAGTAAAAGCCCATATTATTCAGAGTTAAAGGGACATGAAACCCAATTTTTTTTTTCTTTCGTTATTTAGAAAGAGCATGTCATTTTAAACAACTTTCGAATTTACTTATTTTACCTAATGTGCTTCATTTTCTTGATATCACTTGCTGAAAAGCATATCTAGATATGCTCAGTAGCTGCTGATTGGTTGCTGCACATAGAGGCCTTGTGTGATTAGCTCACACATGTGCATTGCTATTTCTTCAACAAAGGCTATCTAAAGAATTGAGCAAATTAGATAATAGAAGTAAATTGGAAAGTTGTTTAAAATTGCATGCCCTATATGAATCATGAAAGTTTAATTTCGAATAGATTGTCCCTTTAAAGGGACATGAAACCCATCATTTTTCTTTCATAATTAAAATAGAGGAGGGCGGAGCTAGCAGCCATTGAAGCCAGACGTGTCCTGAGAGAGCTCCGCTGCTAAAGAGCCTAACTTAGTAGAAAAAAGTGCTAAATCACACTAAAAAAGACATTGTGAGCACAAATAGGAGACAGGCACTCTGTAGAGCACATCAAGAGAGGATTCCGGGGCAATACGGAGGGGTTCGTTGTCGGAATAACATTCTTACTGCCGCAACAGCACAGCGTCGGAGGGTCGGGGCTCCGCTCCGACGGCTGCTTCAGAAAGACATCAACCTACGGAGGATAAGCAACGGCAGTCACTCCTCACTCCTGACATCAACACAGTCTAAGCTGACTAGACGACCCGCATACCAACAGGCAACAGGTGAGGCCTCCCGACACAGCACTTAAGCCACGCATCAAATAATTTAATAAAGGGGGACAGACACACGATAGCAGCAGGGGAGAGATATTACCCCCCACCCACATCAACCTACACCTTTAACTAAAGGCCTCACAGATACCCAGCACCGAGGAAGCCCTTATAAAAATTAAGACGAGATAAAAAACAAAAAATAATAATAAATACGGGCCGAAACTTCTGAGGGCGGGAAAAGGCGCCATCTTGCTGCTTCTTCTCTCTCCCACACAGACTGCTGCACCAGCTCCTTAAAATAAATAAGCAGACCCCACATACCCCGGCTGCGCCACAATACTGTAAGCCAGACTCAGTATAGACTATCATATTTTTTCTTAAAAAAGCAGACTCACTGCTCATGGCGTATTAATAACAAGCAAAACCTGCAGGTCTCCTTTTCCTTTTCGACCCTCCTTAGGAGAGACACCCTTGCTGCCTGCCTTGTTTGGAGGTGTAGTTAGCCTTGGAACGGGACAGTCCAGGTGGCCAGAACCGGAGGGCTCAGTTACACTACGGAGGAATAGGAGCTGCAGGGACTCACAAAATTTTTCAGTAACTCTTTATCTCACCCCCTCAGCAGGAAAGATAAAGATATGTAGCACATCACTCTGAATGAGGAAAGTAATGGCAAACTAAAGATCCACTCTGTCTATATCGACATCTCTAAAGATTATGAGCAATTCTGTCTAATGTAATTTCCCTAAGCTACTCCAGATCCCGAGTACATATTACAGCTATATTAAGCCAATAAACCTTCCACCTCTTGAATAACAATTAAAGAGCACACCATCCCCTGGACACAAGAAAGCTGCACTACAATGAAAAATAAAACGCAGACAGTCAAAGAATGTCTATCAAAATCTCAGGCAAAGCAAAAAACCTTAGATAAAAGCATCACAACTCAAACCGCTAGCCCTACAAAAAACCCACAAATGGCTACTGAGCACCCCACTGTGTCGATATCCAACAAAGAACTTTTAACACAGATAAAATCTTTATTCCAGGAGGAACTAAAATCCGCTATTTCAGAATTAAGACTGGATATCAGAGAAATTGGAGGCCGTACGGCTGAACTAGAAAACAAACTGGATGATATAGTGGAAGAAATCCCCCAGCTACGCCACTCAATTCAGGAGAACTCTACCTACATAACTAAATTAGAGGATCACATCGAGGACCTTGAAAACAGATCCCGCAGATCGAATATCCGCATTAGAAACCTTCCGGAATCCTATAAAAACTTAGATGAAACTATCACAGATCTTTTCCATCAACTAGTTCCTGAAGTGGAAGTAGACATGCTACTTATGGATCGTGTGCACAGGGCACTGACAAAGCCACAGCAATTCGCCTCAAGGGACATTATAACTAAACTTCACTACTTTCACATCAAGGATCTCATAATAAAAGCTGCAAGAAATAACCAGACTGTCACTTATGATGGACATGAAATCCAAATCTTCACCGACTTAGCCCCCATCACACTCCGAAAAAGGAGAGAACTGAAACCCATAACAACAGCCCTCAATGCTGCCCACATCAAATACAGATGGAACTTCCCATTCAAGTTAGTCTTCTCCATCCAAAACATCATGTATAGCTGCACTACTAGGGAAGAAGGCTTCTCACTATTGGCCAAGCTCAAAATTCCAACTGAGAGTTCTAACATACCTGCACCCAGCAAGACTACAAAGAAAAATCTTCAAAGAGAATGGACACCGGCCCGTGAAATGGGTAAGACCAAACGAAAGAAACCTACACCAAGCGACCCTAAAGAATCAGAATCCTCATCAGAAGATGAAGACCCGGAGTGAAGTGCTGTAACAATAAGAGACGGTACTGGTAATGACATTGGTGGAAGCAATTAGGCTTCCAGATATCTTAAGGGGCACTGATTAAGCTAACAGTTAGATAAGAGAAGTTTCAGTGACTGTTTACCACAGTTTATCGCAACATATGGAACTCATTTATTAGCACCATGTTTGAACTTTTATCTTTGGTTGATACATAACCAGTACCCCACTATTTTCACTATTTTCACTGTTATCTATTTTCTATTTTTGCAGAATGAGATGCCGTCTAGTATCTCGGGATCCCCCCCCCCCCCCCCCCCTTCCCCCCCCTCCCCACCCATCATCCCTTACTCTCCCTTTTTCATACCCCCTTATTCCTACCCTGTCCCTACCCTCCATGCATATTCCTTCAACTTCCCCTGCCTCCCCGTCCCTCCCCAAGTTAGAATTGTTCAGATCAATGTATACACCGAATGCATGCCATGTTTCGTTCCTCTACTAGGAATGCCTAAGTTAGAATTGCTGACATGTTTATTTTTTTTGTTACTTTTACATGTGTTTCTCAAATCTGCTTTGTGTTACAGGATGAGCTTCCTTTTGAAGCCTACACCATTGTACGATTATGGGCTGCATAGCTGGTCCCACTTTCTAAGTATCCTCATAAAATCCTCTTGTCTCCCACCGAGATATACTGTAAGGGCCATCTCACAGCATGGTACCCCACAGCATTCCCACGAGGGTCCCGGCTCTTCGAGTGGTAAGATTAAGCAACAATATGTGAGCATTAAGGTGTTCTGTGAACTCCATTCAGGGGGTAAAGATAGGGAAACAATAGCAATATGCTTATCCAGCCATTATGTCCATTAAAATTATATCACATAACGTCAGAGGACTGAACTCTGACATAAAACGCAGAAAGGCCATCAATGAATATAAGTCCCTAAAAGCGCAAATAGTAATGCTGCAGGAGACACATTTTACTAGATCTTACACCCCTAAATACTGGGATTAAACATACCCTACACAATACCATTCAATCAATCCAAACAAAAGGTGTGGAGTTACAATTCTCCTCCACTCCTCATTAAACTTTAAAGAAGAATCAGTTATAAGGGACAAAGAGGGGAGATTCTTAATTCTAAAAGGCCTCATACAAGACACCCCGGTCCTACTGGTAAATGTCTACGCCCCTAACGAACATCTATCTCCATTCATGTCTAGACTTAGCAAACAACTTACACTCTGGAAAAGGTACAAAACAATTATTGGGGGAGACTTCAATACAACCATGGACGATAATGTAGATAGATCTACAGTAACTATCTCACAACAAAAAGCACGCAGACCCACCCATAAAGTTTTAAAAGACTTTACCCTAGATCATAACCTAATAGATAGTTGGCGAACACTCAACACAACAGTAAAAGACTATACATACTACTCCCCAGTACATAACTCATACTCAAGAATCGATTACATTCTCCTAAGTCAAGTTATGGTGCCCTTATTGATTAAAGCTACAATTATAAATTGCGTTTGGTCAGACCACTCCATAGTGGAAATTAAGTTATCGGGAATGGTTAACCCAAAGAGAATAAAAGCCTGGACACTCAACCACAACCTATTACAAGAC
Organism: Bombina bombina; assembly: GCF_027579735.1. Taxonomy (NCBI): domain Eukaryota; kingdom Metazoa; phylum Chordata; class Amphibia; order Anura; family Bombinatoridae; genus Bombina; species Bombina bombina. The sequence continues at coordinate 32,622 of NW_026512808.1, forward strand.
AAGCTGATACTAAATACAATCCAACAACACATACAGGAGTTTATTACACTTAATAAAAACACTACCTCCAACCCTATCTATGAATGGGGGGCATTAAAAGCCTATGTTAGAGGTCTTTTGATCACAGAATCAAACAAGCGGCATAAAATCCAAAACACCCAAATTGAGCAACTGAAATCAGAGATTAATCTCTTAAGAACTAAAATTTTAGATAAGTCAACGAAAGGATTAATGAAACAATTAAAGATTAAAACCGACAAGCTAGATCATCTCTTAAATAAAGATGCAATTAGGACAATCAAAATGATAGACACACAATACTATATTTACAGCAACAAACCCGACAAAATGTTGGCTAATAAATTGAAAGACATTACCAGAATCACTACTGTACCCCAATTACAACTGTCGGATAATAAAACGACTAATGATCCCCTGTCTATTGCAAATACATTTGCTGAGTATTACCATAAACTATACAATCTCACGCATAACAAATCTAATATAGACAAAACTAAAGAACTTGACACATTCCTAGAAAATAGCTCCTTGCCATCCATAACTGAACAAGATAGGGATGCCCTGAATAGCCCGATCACCCATGAAGAAGTAAAATTAGCCATAAAAACTCTTAAAAGTTCTAAGGCACCAGGGCCAGATGGATACTCGGGAATTTTCTATAAATTGCTGCAACCTATCCTAATACCACAACTAACGAATGTATTCAACTCTATTCTACAAAATAAAGTAATACCCCCTGAGATGTTAACAGCCAGAATCACAGTAATCCCGAAGCCAGGCAAAAATAAGCAGCACTGCCAAAACTACAGGCCTATATCACTGATAAACCAAGACATAAAACTATTCACCAAAATATTGGCGAATCGATTAAACCCTCTACTTACCAAGGTTATACACTTAGATCAAGTGGGGTTTGTCTCCGGTAGAGAAGCTCCAGACAACACCCGTAAAGTGATAGACTTGATTAATCTCGCCACAGTCAGAGGGACGCCTTCTCTGTTTCTAGCTCTGGATGCAGAGAAGGCGTTCGACAGAGTTAATTGGCAATATATGTTTGCGGTCCTCAAGAAAACAGGTATTAGGGGTGAATTTCTTGACGCGATCACCAATCTTTACTCATCCCCTACGGCATTCATTAGGCTATCTGGCTACCAGTCCCAAGCAATACAAATTAAGAACGGCACCCGCCAAGGCTGTCCACTATCCCCCCTACTATTTGCCCTCTGTATTGAGCCTTTGGCAATTAAAATAAGAGATGATCAGAATATAGCAGGTATTAACGATGGAGTAACAGACCACAAATTATCCCTATTCGCGGATGATATCATCCTGTCACTGACTAAACCACTGTTATCTCTTCCCCCCCTATATCATATAATGCAACAATTCAGTAACCTTTCAGGTTACAAAATAAATGAAGACAAGTGCGAGGCCTTAAGCATCAAACTTCCACAGCATACAAAAAAACTACTGGAACTCAATTTTGCATTTAAATGGGCCAAGAAGAATATTAAGTACTTAGGGATAAATCTTCCAACTAACATACATAGTCTCTACCAATCTAATTATACACCTATGTTCAAGCATATTAGAGATTTAATCAGTAAATGGACTAAACTTAAAATATCTCTGTACGGCAGAATTATTACCACTAAAATGACACTATTACCCAAAATATTATACTTGTTTAGAGCCCTCCCCATCTCTGTCCCACTCTCAGAATTACACAAACTACAAAGAGATTTACTAAAATTCATCTGGCAAGGGAAAAAAGCCAGGATCAACAGAAAAGTAATGTGTACAATTAGAAACGAAGGAGGGGTAGGAGTGCCTAATTTAATCTCATACTATCATGCCGCAAGAATGTCACAGACCATACAATGGTTTAAAGATAATAGTAAGAAGAGTTGGACCCACATTGAGTCGAACATTCTAGAGACAAACTTCCTTTCCCGGGCGCTCTGGGCCCCACATCTCTCAAAGCACAAACATAACAGAAAATTTATTGCGATTGAACACACTATCCACATTTGGAAATATCTAAATTCGAAATACACTCTTATCAGAGATAGATCCACACTAACCCCTTTAGTAACGCTTGGTACCTCAATAGACATAGAGATTCAGCAGAAATGGTCCAATAAAGGGCTTTATAGAATAGCTGACGTGATTACAGCTGATAAAGTATTATCTTTTGAACAATATCATAACCTAGATGTTAGTGACAAAAACATATGGTATCATTACTTGCAACTGAGGTCGAGGGCGATTGAGATACTAGGTATGGCGAAACCCCCCCCAAACACAAAACTAGAAACACTATGCCTTACAACCATTCAGATATCGGGAGTGATATCAACCTTATACTCAATCTTTAATTCCACAGAAAACAAAGAAAAAACACAAACCATCAATAGATGGGAACGAGACATAGGTAAAGTCTGGCCACTTGAAACATGGTTTACAAACCTTAAAAATGGTGCCTCCTTTACGCAGAACGCTCAACTTAGAGAAAATTTCATAAAAATTGCATTTAGATGGTACCTCCATCCCACAAGGACACATGAAACAGGGGGCTCACTAACACAGCTTTGTTATAGAGGGTGCGGGGAAAGAGGCACATATATCCACATGTGGTGGGAATGTGAGCAAATTAAGAAAACCTGGGACTACACCTCACGACTATTAAGTGCAATCTTCCAAAAACAAATAACATTAACGATAGAGCAAGCTCTGCTTCATTTCCCAATCCCAGGAATTCCAAAGACCCACCTTCAACTAGTCATGATGGTATGCACGGTAGTTAAAATCAGCATAGCCCAATTCTGGAAATCCACCCCACCTGACGTTACCTTTATCTATAACAAATTAGAGTATCATTACAATATGGCAAGCGCAGCAGCTGAAACCCTTAACGATACTGAAAGATTCCTTACAAGATGGGAACCTTTTGTAATGTACCATGAGTCAAAAAGAAAAACCACCCAGAATAATACTCATGCCCCAGACCCTACAATTTAAAACAAGAGCCGGGGCCCTCAATGAGGACAAACGCAAGGATGGTATAGAGCACATAAATACCTTGTTTTCACTGATCTGTAAACTATGGATAGATTTTATTTCAGCTAAGGTTATATACTGTAAAAGATGAACATTACGAAGAAAAACGATTGACACATGTATTTTATTTTATTTTATTTTATATTATTTGATTTTACTTGTTTTTGTTATATGTAAAACTTCAATAAAAACAATTCAACATAATTAAAATAGAGCAGGATTCTTCAAACCATGGGTCGGGACCCATTACTGGGTCACAACACTATGTGTACTGGGTCCCGACTTGTGTGTGTGTTGTAGGAGTGTGTGTGGTGTATTGTATGATATTGTCCCTTTAAAGGGACATGAAACCCATCATTTTTCTTTCATAATTAAAATAGAGCAGGATTCTTCAAACCATGGGTCGGGACCCATTACTGGGTCACAACACCATGTGTACTGGGTCCCGACTTGTGTGTGTGTTGTAGGAGTGTGTGTGGTGTATTGTATGAGATTGTGTGTGTGCTGTGCATGTGTTGTGTATGAGAGTGTGTGTGTTGTATTAGTGTGTGTGTTATATGAGAGAGTGTGTGGTATGTGTGTTGTATGAGTGTGTGTGGTATGCGTGTGTTATGAAAGTGTGTGTGTATGTGTGTGTTGTAAGAGTGTATGGGGTGCGTGTGTATTATATGAAAGTGTGTGTGTTGTATGATAGTGTATGTGGTATGTGTGTTATATGAAAGTGTGTGTTGTATGAGAGTGTGTGTGGTATGTGTGTTACATGAAAATGTGTGTTGTATGAGAGTGTGTGGTGTGTGTGTTGTATGAGAGTTTGTGTGTGGTATGCGTGTGTTATGAAAGTGTGTGTGTATGTGTGTGTTGTAAGAGTGTATGGGGTGAGTGTGTGTTATATGAAAGTGTGTGTGTTGTATGAGAGTGTGTGTGGTATGTGTGTTATATGAAAGTGTGTGTGTTGTATGAGAGTGTGTGTGGTATGTGTGTTATATGAAAGTGTGTGTGTTGTATGAGAGTGTGTGGTATGTGTGTTACATGGAAATGTGTGTTGTATGAGAGTGTGTGGTGTGTGTGTTGTATGAGAGTGTGTGTGTTATTTCATATTTGACTATAATCAGGAATAAAGCATGCACATATTTTATTTTCTTTGCCAAAAATTGCAGCTATCATGTTATTTATTTCTTACAAAATTATTTCAAGACCAAGTATAAAAATTGGGTCCTAAAGGTATGTGGTATCATGGCACTGGGTCTTGGGGAGAAAAGTTTGAAGAACCCTGAAACAGAGCATACAATTTTAAACAACTTTCCACTTTACATCTATTATTTAATTTGCTTAATTCTCTTGATATCCTTTTTTTGAAGAAGCAGCAATGCACTACTGGGAGCTATTAAATTCATTGGGTGAGCAAATAACGTGAAGTATACATGTGCAGCCACCAATCAGCAGCTACTGAACATACTTAGGTATCCTTTTCTATAAAGAATACCAAGAGAACAAAACAAATTAGATAATAGAAGTAAATTGTAAAGAAAATTTATGCTTACCTGATAAATGTATTTCTTTTTTGACACAATGAGTCCACGGATCATCTTAATTACTAATGGGATCTTCACCTCCTGGTCAGCAGGAGGCGGCAAAGAGCACCACAGCAGAGCTGTTAAATAGCTCCTCCTTTCCCTCCCACTCCAGTCATTCAACCGAAGTTAAGGATAGAAAGGAAAAACCAACCATGAGTAGCCCTTGGATTCACACCAATAGAGATATTTACGCCAAATCTTATGGTAAATCTTTCTAGTTACAGGCTTACGAGTCTGAATCATGGTCTCTATGACCGAGTCAGAAAACCCCCGCTTGGATAAAATTTAGCGTTCAATCTCCAAGCAGTCAGCTTCAGAGAAACTAGATTTGGGTGAAGAAAGGGCCCCTGAATTAGAAGGTCCTTCCTCAACAGAAGTCTCCAAGGTGGCAGAGACGCCTACTCCACCAGATCTGCATACCAAATCCTGCGAGGCCAAGCTGGAGCTATGAGGATCACCGATGCCCTCTCCTGTTTGATTAGAGCAATGACCCGAGGAAGAAGAGCAAACGGAGGAAATAGGTATGCTAGACTGAAGGTCCAAGGGACCACCAGAGCATCTATCAGCTCCGCCTGGGGGTCCCTGGACCTCGACCCGTATCTCGGGAGCTTGGCATTTAAGAGCCTTTATTCTATCCTGGATCTCATCCAAAGAAGTTTCTGTCCTGAGAGCCTCAGACAGTGCATCAAACCAATACACTGCCACACTAGTGACGGTAGCAATACACACAGCTGGTTGTCATTGCAGGCCCTGGTGTACAGTGTGAGTAAACCCTCTAACTTTTTGTCCATAGGATCTTTGAAGGTACAACTATCCTCTATGGGAAAAGTAGTTCTCTTAGCTAAGGTAGAAATGGCCCCTTCCACCTTAGGCACTGTTTGCCAAGCCTCTTTGTTAGAGTCGGCTATGGGAAACATCTTCTTAAAAATAGGAGAGGGAGAAAAAGGTATGCCCGGTCTCTCCCATTCCTTAGCAATTATTTCATAAGCTCGGTCAGGGACCGGAAACACGTCTGTCGAGGAAGCAACCTTGAAATATTTGTTCAGCTTACTAGACTTCTTAGGAACAACCACTACCGTGGAGTCACTGTCGTCCAAAGTAACTAAAACCTCCCTAAGTAACAGACGGAGGTGTTCTAGCTTAAACCTAAAAGATACAACCTCAGAATCAGCCAGAGGAATTACACTTTCTGAATCTGAAATTTCTCCTTCAGATGCTACAGCGGTATCCTCCTCTTCGGTATTCTGGGAGGGCACCTCCGAAATTGCAACAATTGCATCAGAAACCTCGCTTACTAAATGTCTGATTTTCCTTTTTACGCTTTCCCTGCCACATTGGAAAAGCAGACAACGCATCATGAGAGAAGCTATGTCTTTTAAGGTAACTCCAGCGGGAGCTAGAGCAGAAGTGCAGGGCACTGCTTGTGAGGGAGGTAACATTTGGGACGCTTGGGGAGAAAGCTGCGGCATATTTTGAACCTCGTCATAAGACTCTTGGACAGTATCGGCTTTAGAAAAATTTTGCTCAGAAAAAATATTTTCCCTATAATTTAAAGTCCTCTCAATACATGAGGGACAGAAAGGGATAGGTGGTTCCACATTTGCATCAAAACACAAGGAGCAAGTGACATCTTGCAAGTCTCCTTGGTCCATACTGTTCACAATGAGTAAATTAATAAATAAAAAACCTCAAAAATGAATTAAAATTTTTGTAATGAAAATATGTTACTGTGTCTTTAAATTTAAACAGGTAACTTTTTTACCCAACTATGTCAATTATGAAAATATCACAATTTGAACACTACAGACACCTTTACACCTCAGTAACCCTGCTGAGGTGCCTACCTGACTGCTAAACAGGAGTCAATGTCCCTTTTCTTGTGGTGCAGGAACGATCCGGACCTCAGCAATTAGAATAGTGCCAACAGATAATGCTAGAAACGCCTGCTTTACTGGAAACCATGCGTTTCTAGTGACACGCTACTGAACTGAAGCCCATCGTGGGCGTTACTATATGCACCTCATCTCCCGATCGGCCTGTTTGCTAAGTAAAGCCGTCGGGAGACACAAACCACCAGAGCAAATGAAAAAGCTTTACTCCCAGCTCCAGTGCCTGCAGATATGGCTGTCTAAAATCCTCTCCAGTCTAGGAGAGTCTGTAGTCCCCAAACATAAAGCGCCCCTTCCTGTATGAGCCTTATATGTTCATTTTTCCAATAAATGTTCACACCTTTATCTCTGAGATGCTTTGTTTCCTTGGCCCCAGAATAAAAAAGCAGCACTTACCTCGTATCTGCCTGACAGCAAGGCAGCTCACAGGCTTGAGAGGTCCTATCCCTCACATCAACCTGTGGAGAAATAAAAGTCTGAGTAAATTACATGGGAGGCGCAGTGAGAATTATGTCCCACAAGTTCCCATTGCTCTAAAGCCACCACTGCTCTACTGAAGAGACTGATATGGACTACGGCTACACTCTAGGACAAAGCAGCACAACTCTTGATTGAAGAATTTTATCTAACAACTCACTTTACCACTTCCTAGCACTAAAGTAGGCAAAGAGAATGACTGGAGTGGGAGGGAAGGGAGGAGCTTTTTAACAGCTTTGCTGTGGTGCTCTTTGCCGCCTCCTGCTGACCAGGAGGTGAATATCCTATTAGTAATTAAGATGATCCGTGGACTCATCGTGTCATGAAAAAGAGAAATTGTTTAACCCCTTGAGTGCTAACAATGGCTCTGAGCTGTCACAGGGTTTCACACTCTGGTGCTAACAACGGCTCAGAGCCGTCGCTAGCACTCTCCCACCTTGAGGGAGATCTGGGGGCTCCCACCCGCTCCTACCCCGGCAATTGGGCCTGCATAGTGACAGGCATCACCGGGGCTTCACGTTATGCATGGTGATGTCACACGCAATGACTTGATGACGTCACCGTGCAACTTTATTTAACATTAACAATGTTAAATATCGAAGCAGGGGGCATGCTGCTTAGAAGCCTGTATCTCAGGCATCTAAGCAGCTACAGACCCCCAAGACCCACTGTTGGAAATGTAATCGTCTAACCTTTCCAACAGTGTAAGTCTTGGGGATCTGAAAAAAAAAGGAAAAAAATAAATATATATTTTAAAAAAATGTAAAACAAAAAAAAAAAAACTAAAAAAGCTTAGCACCAAGGTTGGAAAGTGCTTAGCACTGAAGGGTTAAAAATTAAATCTCATGCTCTATACTGAATCATGAAAGACAGAAAAACCTTGGGTTTCATGCCCCTTTAAATTATAGTAAATGGTGCAAAATAAAAAGTATATTGCAAAGTTGCATAACTAAACATTTTATATTGTGATCTCAATGTGTGTTATGCCCCTTTGAAGCATATATGTCTATATGTGTGTACATATATATTAAAGTGATGGTAAATCCTAGCGTTTGTGAAACGCTAGGATTTACCATTGGAACAAATAAAGGGAACTTTCATTCATGACGTATAAAATACTTCATGCTGAAAGCTCCTTTTTTTGTTTGCAGCGTTTACCGCACTGAGCTGCTAAGGCAACCTACGGCAGAACGGTATTTGACTGAGGTGACGTTTCCACCTCTTAGCCAATAGCCTTGCAGGAAATTCGAGGCCTGTCACTTTAATGTTTTTATATGTGTATATATGACTGTAAATACATATATACACATATAAATACAATAATATATATGTATACATATTTATATATATATATATATATATATATATATACACATACATACATAAATACATACATACAAAAACATCTTTAGCAATGTATGTGTCTCAATGTCAAAGCCATTTGCCTGCCTTTTTTTTTCTAGCACCCGAGATCTCATATCTTTTGAACCCTTAAAAGGTTTTTTGTGCAATATTTTTTTTAAATAATTTTTTATTAGACTTTCGGCTAGATTGCGAGTTTTGCGTTATGAGTATAACGCTGCTTTTTCACTATCGCTGCTATTACGAGTCTTGTAAGTACAGCTGTACCGCACACTTTTTTGGCCGTCACGCAACGTAACTACAACACCTTTCAAAAAGTCATTTTTCAATGGGACTTCCATAGAAGTTGTTTGTATTTTATTTTTTTATTACAGGCAAAAGAGCTGATTTATTTGGGGCAATGTCCTGCAAAAGGCCCTTTTAAGGGCTATTGGCAGTTTAGTTTAGGCTAGGGGTTTTTTATTTGGGAGGGGGGCTTTTTTATTTTGATAGGGCTATTAGATTAGGTGTAATTAGTTTAAATATTTGATCATTTATTTTTTTATTTTGTGTAATTTAGTGTTTATTTTTTTGTAATTTAGTTAATTGTATTTAATTAATGTAATTTATTTAATTTTAGTGTAATGTTAGGTGTTAGTGTGAGGCAGGTTAAGTTTTATTTTACAGGTAAATTAATTTTTTATTTATTTTAACTAGATAGTTAGTAAATAGTTAATAACTATTTACTAACTAGTCTACCTAGTTAAAATAAATACAAACTTAGCTGTTAAATAAAAATAAAACCTAAGCTAGCTACAATGTAACTATTACAGGTATACCCCGCTCATACAGCGGGTTAGGGACCGGAGCCCCGCTGTAAAGTGAAAACCGCCTTAAAGTGAAACAAGGCAGTTATAGCTTTCTTTTCAGTGTTTAAAATCTTGAAAACATGTTTGAACTAACATATATTAGGGATGCAATAGTGCTACGTTTAGTTTAACACTAGCACAGCAAGTATTCAATTAGTATTCAATAAATACTGTACCTGTAAAATAGTGACAATTACTGTAGTAAAATTTGCCAGGCTAGCACTGAGACAAAGATTGCACTGCAATGCTGTTAACAGAGTGAACTAAGCATAACAAAATATTGCCATTCACTTTTCTCGCAATCTCACGATGATTACAGCACTGTTTCAAAATCCTTGGAGGTTGAACTTCAGCTCCACAAAGCGCTGTATTAGCGAATCGCTGTGAAGTGAAGCGCTGTAAAGTGAGGTATACCTGTAGTTATATTGCAGCAAGCTTAGGGTTTATTTTATAGGTAAGTATTTAGTTTTAAATAGGTATTATTTAGTTAATGATAGTAATTTTTATTTAGATTTATTTTAATTATATGAAAGTTAGGGGTGTTAGGGTTAGACTTAGGTTTAGGGGTTAATATATTTATTTAGTATTAGTGATGTGGGAGGCCAGAGGTTTAGGGGTTAATAACTTTAGTATAGTGGCGGTGACATTGGGGGTGGCAGATTAGGGGTTAATACATTTATGTAGGTGGCGGCGACGTTGGGGGCGGCAGATTAGGGGTTATTAAATTTATGTAGGTGGCAGTGACATTGGGGGCAGCAGATTAGGGGTTCATAAGTGTAGGTAGGTGGCAGCAACATTGGGGGTGGCAGATTAGGGGTTAAAAATTGTAATGTAGGTGTCGGCGATGTCGGGGGCAAAAGATTATGGGTGTTTAGACTCGGGGTTTATGTTTGGGTGTTAGGAGAAAACATAAATTTTATTTCCCCATAGGAATCAATGGGGCTGCGTTACGGAGCATTACGCTCCTTTATTGCAGGTGTTAGGCTTTTTTTTAAGCCGGCTCTCCCCATTGATGTCTCTGGGGAAATCGTGCACGAGCACGTAAAACCAGCTCAAAGCAGCGCTGGTATTTGTGTGCGGTATGGAGCTCAACGCTGCCATATTGCCTGCTAACGGCCGGGTTTTTGCAAACCTGTAATAGCAGCGCTATTAAAGGTGAGCGGTGGAAATAACTTGCAAGTTAGTAGCGAGCCGCTCATAACGCAAAACTCGTAATCTGGCTGATGGTTATTTACCTGCTCTCATCCAAGGTAATCCAGAAAATCTAGCCTGTTGGGGAGGCCTGGGGACAGGTTTGAAAACCACTGCCCTAGATCAAAATAATTGGCAACTGATATTAAAGGGACTGTTAACAAGGATTATTTTTTAGGGAATAGGGATTTAATCTCAGTTTCTTGCTGCAAGTCTTTTAATTTACGTTAAAGATTTTGATTACAGTAGAATCATTTCAAAAAGTAAATTAAAACATTTGCAGCAAGAAAATTAGATTAAAATCACTAATTACCTTAAAATATTTACTGTATTTTGTAATGCATGTTAAATAAAACACCCTAACAGCTCACTTGCATATGAATAATACTTTTTTAATGTAGGGCCAAATTAAACAAGCAAGGGTTACATTATTAACCCTTCAGCATCTACATAGCAGGACATAGTTATTTTAAACTGCACAAATACTGTAACCCACACCAAAAACAACACAAAATATTAACCCCTGCCAGGCTTCTGAACAGCATCAAAGCAATTCATAAAATACAGCTTGCACCCTTCTAGTACTGCTATATATCAGAAAGTCACAAGCAGATGCAGTTTGTTTGCTAATGTCTGTATATTTCATACACTTAACAGTAACATCTCTCAAATAAAAGAATAAAACAGTGATAGATTTTACTAAAAAAGTTTTCTAATTACAAAAATGCTCATTTTCAAACAGAAAAATAAAGATGCACATTTCAATTGTATTTGGATTATCCCTTTAACATTTAAATCTAGTTGTGTTTGTATGTTCTGTGTAATACAGTAGCAGGTGGCTTACTAATCCTGCTAAACAAATCATACACAACATGTGTGTGTGCAGCTAGTGAGATAACTCTTTTTATATATACAGGGAGTGCACAATTATTAGGCAAATGAGTATTTTGACCACATCATCCTCTTTATGCATGTTGTCTTACTCCAAGCTGTATAGGCTCGAAAGCCTACTACCAATTAAGCATATTAGGTGATGTGCATCTCTGTAATGAGAAGGGGTGTGGTCTAATGACATCAACACCCTATATCAGGTGTGCATAATTATTAGGCAACTTCCTTTCCTTTGGCAAAATGGGTCAAAAGAAGGACTTGACAGGCTCAGAAAAGTAAAAAATAGTGAGATATCTTGCAGAGGGATGCAGCACTCTTAAAATTGCAAAGCTTCTGAAGCGTGATCATCGAACAATCAAGCGTTTCATTCAAAATAGTCAACAGGGTCGCAAGAAGCGTGTGGAAAAACCAAGGCGCAAAATAACTGCCCATGAACTGAGAAAAGTCAAGCGTGCAGCTGCCAAGATGCCACTTGCCACCAGTTTGGCCATATTTCAGAGCTGCAACATCACTGGAGTGCCCAAAAGAACAAGGTGTGCAATACTCAGAGACATGGCCAAGGTAAGAAAGGCTGAAAGACGACCACCACTGAACAAGACACACAAGCTGAAACGTCAAGACTGGGCCAAGAAATATCTCAAGACTGATTTTTCTAAGGTTTTATGGACTGATGAAATGAGAGTGAGTCTTGATGGGCCAGATGGATGGGCCCGTGGCTGGATTGGTAAAGGACAGAGAGCTCCAGTCCGACTCAGACGCCAGCAAGGTGGAGGTGGAGTACTGGTTTGGGCTGGTATCATCAAAGATGAGCTTGTGGGGCCTTTTCGGGTTGAGGATGGAGTCAAGCTCAACTCCCAGTCCTACTGCCAGTTTCTGGAAGACACCTTCTTCAAGCAGTGGTACAGGAAGAAGTCTGCATCCTTCAAGAAAAACATGATTTTCATGCAGGACAATGCTCCATCACACGCCTCCAAGTACTCCACAGCGTGGCTGGCAAGAAAGGGTATAAAAGAAGAAAATCTAATGACATGGCCTCCTTGTTCTCCTGATCTGAACCCAATTGAGAACCTGTGGTCCATCATCAAATGTGAGATTTACAAGGAGGGAAAACAGTACACCTCTCTGAACAGTGTCTGGGAGGCTGTGGTTGCTGCTGCACGCAACGTTGATGGTGAACAGATCAAAACACTGACAGAATCCATGGATGGCAGGCTTTTGAGTGTCCTTGCAAAGAAAGGTGGCTATATTGGTCACTGATTTGTTTTTGTTTTGTTTTTGAATGTCAGAAATGTATATTTGTGAATGTTGAGATGTTATATTGGTTTCACTGGTAAAAATAAATAATTGAAATGGGTATATATTTGTTTTTTGTTAAGTTGCCTAATAATTATGCACAGTAATAGTCACCTGCACACAGAGATATCCCCCTAAAATAGCTAAAACTAAAAACAAACTAAAAACTACTTCCAAAAATATTCAGCTTTGATATTAATGAGTTTTTTTGGTTCATTGAGAACATGGTTGTTGTTCAATAATAAAATTAATCCTCAAAAATACAACTTGCCTAATAATTCTGCACTCCCTGTATATATAATCTAATGGTTGATCTTACCTGATTGCAGTTGCACATGGCTTGTCTGCACTCTGCAGCACACACAGAAAGTTCATGGTAGTGAGACAGTGAGTGCAGTCAAATGCCGCAGCGCCCTCTGTGGGGGTAAGACCACACTGCACACAATATTATATGCTAAACAAAGTTTAATATAAACTGTAGCTAAAAGCTAGTAGTATGAGTGACACATGAACTTTAATTTAATTTATTCCAGAACACAACAAATATACAATGCCTTGCTATAAAACTATGTATTATTTAGCTTTAGAGTCAGAATTTAAAATACAAGTTAGCCATCTTAAAGGGGCATTCCAGCAAAATGTGCATCATTGCATTTCTATTTTGAATAGAATAATTTTCCAATACACATGCATTAGCAAAAATGCTCTAGAAAAAATATATCACTGTTTAAATTTACCTTTCCTAATAGGAGCATATAAACACTAATTTTAAAAAGTGTATCTGCGAAGAGAGCCAGCGGTTGTGTACATGACACATGCTGAGTCAGTTCCCATGCAATACATGCAATACCAGCTCTGAGCACATGCAGTGTACTTAAGTATGCTTCACATGTACACTGTTTTTTGTGTACTTAAAGGGACAAACTACTCCAGAATTTGTATTGTTTTAAAAGATAAATAATCCCTTTATTACCCATTCCTCAGTTTTGCACAATCAACACAGTTATATTAATATACTTTTTACCTCTGTGATTACCTTGTATCTAAGCCTCTGCAGACTGCCCCTTATCTCAGTTATATTAATATACTTTTTACCTCTGTGATTACCCTGTATCTAAGCCTCTGCAGACTGCTTCTTATCTCAGTTATATTAATATACTTTTTACCTCTATGATTACCTTGTATCTAAGCCTCTACAGACTGCCCCTTATCTCAGTTATATTAATATACTTTTTACCTCTGTGATTACCTTGTATCTAAGCCTCTACAGACTGCCCCTTATCTCAGTTATATTAATATACTTTTTACCTCTGTGATTACCCTGTATCTAAGCCTCTGCAGACTGCTTCTTATCTCAGTTATATTAATATACTTTTTACCTCTGTGATTACCTTGTATCTAAGCCTCTGCAGACTGCCCCTTATCTCAGTTATCTTAATATACTTTTTACCTCTGTGATTACCTTGTATCTAAGCCTCTGTAGACTACCCCCTTATTTCAGTTCTTTTGACAGACTTGTATTTTAGCCAATCAGCACTGACTCATAAATAACTACACAGGAGTTAGCACAATGCTATCTATATGACACACATGAACTAGCATTGTCTAACTGTAAAAAACAGTCAAAATGCACTGAGATAAGAGGCGGTTCAATGGTTTAGAAATTAGCATATGAGCCTACCTAGGTTTAGCTTTCAACAGAGAATACCAATTGAACAAAGCAAATTTGATGATAAAAGTAAATGGGAAAGTTGTTTAAAAGTGCATTTTTTATTATCTAGTTTTGACTAGACTGTACCTTTAAGTATGCTTTGCATGCATGCTCACAGTAAAAGTTCTCACAAAAGGCACAGTGAATGATAATTTTAGTAATAGGTTTACCTACCTTTGTTTAGTAGATGTCATTGTTTGTTTATTAATCTCATTTTCTTGCTGCATGTGTTTTCATTTCTTTTTTTCACTTCTTGAAAGCTTCTCCTGTGATGCCGAATAAAATCTTTAACCCTCCCATTTCAGCTGTCTCTTCAGATGTGTGCACATAGAAACTTTTGGCTGAAAATAGAAGCCTTAGTATGTTGCTCCAGGGCACTAAGATAACAGCAGCTGTCCCTTTAATAACCAAGTTTTCAATATTTAAAGGGGCAGATAGCAAAATAAAATGTTGGTGGAAAGGATTATTTCATTAATATTAAAAAGATATGTTTCCGTCATGAATCCTCACCTTTTTAATATATTTCACGAGAATTTGAATTGAAAGCTGACTCCTGTACTATCCCTCTGTGAGGACCTTTATGCAAAGCCTGTCACTGAAAGCTATTTACATACCCCTTAAGTGTGTGCCCTGCTCTTTTGCTATCTGTTTATGAGTATTATGACTGCGCATACACAGCGCTCATCACTTTACGCAGAACAGCAAATAATGGTAGCGATTATGCAGATCCGGATTTCTTTTTCAACAAGTAACTCACATGCGTTGCCCGTTACAAGAAACTGAGCATTTTGAATGGGAGATTTCTGAACCACGAGAGCGAGTCCACAGCCTATACATATTGATTCACTCCAAATTATATGGGGTGGTGAGGAGAAGCATTGAACATTAGGTAGAAGCGACTTGCAGATACTAAAGTTGATTACCAGTGTAGTATTTGATTTGGACTTTGCATTATTGATTTTTCCCCACAAAAAAAAGTTTTTTTTGTTTAATTTTTTAAATATACTAATTGGCTTTTACCCACTTTAACTCAGTATTTATTATAATGTATTACTGTGTAAACGCAGACAAGGTCTCCTGCCTTTTCTACAAACACTTATATTGTGTGTCCCATTTAAAGGGACATGAAACCCAATTTTTTTCTTTCATGATTCAGATATAGCATGCAATTTAAAAAGAACTTTTCAATTTATTTATTTTATCTAATTTGTTTTGTTCTTTTGGTATCCCTTGTTGAAAAGCACACCTAGGTAGGCTCAGAAGCTGCTGATTGGTGGGTGCACAAATATGCCTCATGTAATTGGCTCACCCAATGTGTTAACTAGCTCCCAGTAATGATTGATTTTCTTCAACAAAGGATACCAAGATAATAAAGCAAAATAGATCATAGAAGAAAATTTGGAATTTTTTTTTAAATTGTATTCTCTTTCTCAATCATGAAAACATTTTTTTAGGTTTCATGTTTTATTGCTTTAATGCTTTTGTAAGATATAGGCAAACAGAATAAATGGGTGTAGGTGAAATGATAAAAGTATATATTGTACAACTGATGGATGGTGGGCTAAGACAGCAAGATTACTACTTTTTCTATTTATTATTGTAAGGATGGTGATTACAGACAATTTACCTTGCTACCACATATTGGGCCAGATTACAAGTGGTGCGTTAAATATTTATTTTGTTCGCTCGTAAACACAGCTGAAAGTAAACTTTTAACATGGGCAGGTTAGCGCTTGTATTACAAGTTGAAAGTAAATCATTTGAACATGAGTAAAACCTGATGCATGCTAACTTCAGGACACTGAATATTATGATCCCCTTAACTTCTTCTCCATATAGTTTTCAATAGAGCGCACTTTTAAAAAAATACTTATTGTTTGCGCACTAACCCAACACTGTGTAAGACCTACAGCGTTATAGCTGAAGTAAGTTAAAGCACCTTTTCATATACCATATACCTTTTAACCCTTATAAAAAAAATTGTAGTAATATTTCAATTAATCATTTTATTAGGTAGTGTATATATGGGTGTAACACTTTATTTTAATGTACTTATGTTGTATTTGGTGCACATTTTTTTTAAAAACCCTAACAGTTTGCGCTAGGGGGCGATTGACTAATGTGCGGGCGGACATGATCCGCTGTAGCAGATCATGTCCGCCGCACATCAATAAATGCTGACAACATACGCTGTCAGCATTTATCATTGCACAAGCATTTATAGTGAAATGCTTGTGCAATGCCACCCCCTGCACATTCGCGGCCGCTAGCAGGGGGTGTCAATTAACCCGATCGTATCCAATTGGGCTGATTGCTGTCTGCCACCTCAGAGGTGGCAGATGAGTTAAGGAGCAGCGGTCATAAGACCACTGCTTCTTAACTCCTGTTTATAGCGAGCCCAAAGGCTCACGCGGAAACAGATGCATACAGGTGTTGATAAATCGACCCCTAGAGCTTCACTTGCACAAACTTGACAAATCCGTGCATTTGCATAGGTGTCTGCTCCCCACCCTGATCCCTGACTATAATAGTCCAGACTGGACTGGAGTCCAGATAAGTCAAAAAGAGAAGTGACCTTTTATTACGATGTGTTTTATTAAAGTGAAAGTAATATTGTTAAACAGAGTTGTCTTATCGGATGATAAAAAAAACCTGCCAGCATAGAGATAGAAGAAATTCAGAAAAAAATATTGACAATGATTCCCTTGAATATATTTTAGTTTCTAATTCAGAATGAGGAGGATTATGGCCCTTTGTTACATAATAAATATTTAGTTTGCAGCTTTTCATAAGGTAAATAGTAAAATTCAGTTTCATTATATATTATCTTATAATATATTTTAATATATGTTGAAATAATTCCTAAAGGTGCTAAAAGTGACATAGCTAGTATACAAAGATGAGTCAAAGAAATTATTACTTCCACGGTAGGACTTCAATGTAAGTATAATCAATGCAAAGTATCTTCAAGTCAATAAATATGTAAAATCAAGGAATAGTGAATTTTTAGATACCAAAATTAAAATTATGTAGGGGAAACATAAAGGGCAAGATTAAGGGACATATTTATCAATGTGCGAGCGGACATAATATGAGGTAGCGTATCATGTCAGCCACACATCAATAAATGCCGACAACATATACTGTCGGCATTTATCATTGCTTCAGCAGTTCATATTCGATCGGGTTGATTTCTGTCCTCCGCCTCAGACCAGACGGACAAGTTATGGAGCAGACGGACAAGTTATGGAGCAACGGAGCTTGATATATATGCCCCTAAGAGTGGAGCACAATTTTGCACTCCTGCGAGCGTGTTATCTGCACTCAATTTTTTACTATTGTGCACCCAGTTGTGCACTTATTACAGGTTGGAAGTAACAATTTTGCTCTCTCCTTGTCGCATCCTTGTGCAGAAAAAAAGGCTATGCGAATTTGAGAGCATAGGATCGTATTCCTCCTAGGCTTTAATGGAGCCTTATTTTGAACAAGAACAAAAAAATAACAGCTGTCATGTGTGTTTTCATATTTTTGCACTCTTTTAACTTTGCAATGCAATATTTTTATGCAATAGTTTCTATCAGACAGTGTCAATATGAATGTAACTGTACTGTTACATATGTTTTTGATGTGTATCGGGCAACTATTTAGTCGAGTGTAACAGTTAACCAGAGCTATGAAGTCACATTAATCCAAAAAACCTAAATCGTGATTGCACTCTTGCGTTCGCATTTAATTTCAATTTGCAAAATTAATGGTCTTATCTGTATGCCCAAAAGGGAGCAAACTTGCACATTAATTCATACGCAAAAAATAGTGTGCCACTTGTAATCTGGCAGAAAATTTGCAGCTAATTTGTAAAGAAAATCTATTCTAAAGACGTTTTATGCAGACTTGCAATAAATGTGCTGCAAACCTTTGAAGCTTGGCAAGTCTAGCAAGAGTTTAGCAATTCCTTTGCAATTTTAACAGAAAAAAAAAACACAAGCTATACACAATTGTGGCAAACTTGCAGCAAATTTACAAAGCAACTCTATTCTGAAGACTTTCTACGCAGACTTGCAACAAATGTGCAGCAAACTTTTGAAGCTTGGCAAGTCTAGCAAGAGTTTAACAATTCATTTTCAAACTTGCAGCAAAAATACATGCTGTCTGGTATAGTCCTCAGATATTTAGGGCATCTTTTGTTTGTTTTTTCTCTCCTGTCTGATCCAATAAAAAAAATATATATATAAAATTAAGATTTCCTTTTGTTAAAAACAATTATATAGTGCACAATAGCGTTATTGCTAGATGACATTCTTTTTACTTGTGCCCC